>NW_020930693.1:0-316 GCF_003984885.1 Neopelma chrysocephalum | reverse complement strand
GATGGGAAAGAAATCCCTGGAATTCAGGGATGCTGCAAATCCCAGGGGTGGGAAATTAAATCCTTGGGACTCGGGAATGCTGGAAATCCAAGGATGGCCTGGAACTGGGATTTGGGGATGCTGTGGACCCCAGGGATGGGTATATATCCCCAGGATCCAGGGAAGCTGGGAGTCCTAAGGATGACAAATAAAACTCCGGGATCCAGGGATGCTGCAAGGCCAAGGGATGGGAAAGAAATCCCTGGGATCTGGGGATGCAGCAAATCCCAGGGATGGGAAAGAAATCCCTGGAATTCAGGGATGCTGCGAATCCCAG
>NW_020930692.1:0-1105 GCF_003984885.1 Neopelma chrysocephalum | reverse complement strand
GATGGGAAAGAAATCCCTGGAATTCAGGGATGCTGTGAGTGCCAGGGGTGGGAAAGAAATCCCTGGAATTCAGGGATGCTGCAAGGCCCAGGGGTGGGAAATTAAATCCTTGGGACTCGGGAATGCTGGAAATCCAAGGATGGCCTGGAACTGGAATTTGGGGATGCTGTGGACCCCAGGGATGGGGAATATATCCCCAGGATCCAGGGATGCTGAGAATCCCAAGGATGGGAAATCAATCCCTGGGATCTGGGGATGCTGCAAGGCCCAAGGATGTCCCAGCACTGGGATCCAGGGATACTGTGAATTCCAGGGATGGGAAATGAATCCCTGGGCCTCAGGGATGCTGGAAACCCCAAGGATGGCCTGGCACCAGGATCCAGGGATGCTGCAGACCCTGGGATGGTGAATGAAATCCCTGGGATCCCGGGATACTGTGAGTCCCAGGAATGGGAAATCCCTGGGATCTGGGGATGCTGCAACGCCCAGGGATGGGAAAGAAATCCCTGGAATCCAGGGATGCTGCGAACCCCAAGGGTGGCCTGGCACTGGGATTTGGGAATGCTGTGAACCCCAGGGATGGGAAATAAATCCCTGGAATTCAGGGATGCTGTGAGTGCCAGGAATGGGAAAGAAATCCCTGGAATTCAGGGATGCTGCAAGGCCCAGGGGTGGGAAATTAAACCCTTGGGACTCGGGAATGCTGGAAATCCAAGGATGGCCTGGAACTGGGATTTGGGGATGCTGTGGACCCCAGGGATGGGTATGTATCCCCAGGATCCAGGGAAGCTGGGAGTCCTAAGGATGACAAATAAAACTCCAGGATCCAGGGATGCTGCAAGGCCAAGGGATGGGAAAGAAATCCCTGGGATCTGGGGATGCAGCAAATCCCAGGGATGGGAAAGAAATCCCTGGAATTCAGGGATGCTGTGAGCTCCAGGGATGGGAAAGAAATCCCTGGGATCCAGGTACCTGTGAATCCTAGGGATGGGAAAGAAATCCCTGGAATTCAGGGATGCTGTGAGTGCCAGGGATGGGAAAGAAATCCCTGGGATCTGGGGATGGGAAAGAAATCCCTGGAATTCAGGGATGCTGCGAATCCCAG
>NW_020930691.1:0-593 GCF_003984885.1 Neopelma chrysocephalum | reverse complement strand
AGAGGCATCAGTTGCTCTTCTGCATCTCAAAACATGTCCACCAGTGAGTGCCACCACCAACCTAAAATACTATGGACAAATAACAATTCCATTTGGGAAGGCCTGGCACAGGAAGGGGGGAAAACTCAGGGTCTAATATAAATTTTAATGTGCTGTATTAAAAAATACGTTAAATGCTTAATCAAGAGGAATCAGTTGCTCTTCTGCATCTCAAAACATGTCAACCTGTGCTACCACTACTTAAATATTAGGGCAAGCAACAATTCCATTTGGGAAGGTCTGGCAGAGAAAGGGGGGAAAACTCAGGGTCTTATATAAATTTTAATGTGCTGCAAGTAAAAATTATATTAAATGCTTTATCAAGAAGCATCAGTTGCTCTTCTGCATTTCAAAACGTCCACCAGTGCCACCACCAACCTAAAATACTGTGGACAACCAACAATTCCATTTGGGAAGGACAGGCACAGAAAGGGGGGGAATCTTTGGATCCCATATAAGTTTTAATGTGCTGTATTAAAAAATACATTAAATGCTCAATGTAGAGACATCAGTTGCTCTTCTCCATCTCAAAAGATATCAAATAGTTCTCCCAC
>NW_020930690.1:0-461 GCF_003984885.1 Neopelma chrysocephalum | reverse complement strand
CCCCAGGAGTGAGTTTGGTGCCACCAGAGTAGTTTTGGGGACCCCGGGGGTGGGTTTGGTGCCCCCAGGGTGGGTTTGGTGCCCCTGGGGTGGGTTTGGTGCCACCAGAGTAGTTTTGGGGGCCCCGTGGGTGGGTTTGGTGCCCCAGGGTGGGTTTGGTGCCCCCGTGGGTGGCACTGGGGGTCCCCCCACCTCTTTGGGGGTGAGCTTGCGGCCGGTCTCGTCCACGTACTCGATCTTCACGTCGGGCCTGTAACCCTCCTTCTCCTTGAAATCCTGCGTGAAGCCCCGGAACTCCTCCCGCCGGCTGTACTTGTCATCGATCGCCCTGGGGACATTGGGGACAACAAAGGGACATTGGGGACATCATTGGGAACTCCTCCCGCCGGCTGTACTTGTCATTGATCGCCCTGAGGACATTGGGGACATTTTGGGGACACCCAGGGGACATTGGGGACATT
>NW_020930689.1:0-382 GCF_003984885.1 Neopelma chrysocephalum | reverse complement strand
TTCAGCAGCTGCACCCCAAAAACACGGGGGACACCCCAAAATCAGGGCGACCCCAAAAACCCCCCAAAATCCCTAAAAATCTCAGAGAATCCTAAAGAATCCCCAGAAATCCCAAAGAATCCCCCCAAAATCCCCACCCCACCGTGCCCAGGGGGTGTCACCGGAGCTCATCTTCTGCACCCCAAAAATGGGGGGGACACCTCAAAATCAGGGGGACCCCAAAATCAGGGGGACCCCAAACGAGGGAATCCCCCCCTAAAAAATCCCAGAGAATCCCCAAAAATCCCAAAGAATCCCCCAAAATCCCCACCCCACCGTGCCCAGGGGGTGTCATTGGAGCTCATCTTCTTCAGCAGCTGCACCCCAAAAACACGGGGGACAC
>NW_020930688.1:0-1450 GCF_003984885.1 Neopelma chrysocephalum | reverse complement strand
GGGTGTCACTGGAGCTCATCTTCTTCAGCAGCTGCACCCCAAAAACAGGGGAGACACCCCAAAATCAGGGGGACCCCAAAAAATCCCAGAGAATCCCCAAAATCCCAAAGGATCCCCCAAAATCCCAATCCCCCCATGCCCAAAAGGGTCCAGGGGACCCCAAAATCGTACTGAAGGCCTCTAATGGGGTTGGAGGGACCCCAAAATAGGGTCAAAGGACCCCAAAAGGGTTCAGGGGACCCCCAAAATTGTACTGAAGGCCTTTAATGGGGTTGGGGGAACCCCAAAACTGGGTCAAAGGAGCCCAAAAGGGTCCAGGGGACCCCAAAATTGGACTCAAAAGCCTCAGTGGGGCCACAAAGGACCCCAAAATTGTACTCAAGGCCCCTAATTGGGCTGGGGGAACCCCAAAATTGAGGTGCAGCCCCCCAAGGACCCCCCCAGGACCCCCCCGTGCCCCCTCACCGCCTCCTCGTCCAACTTCTTCATCCTGCGCTCCGTCTTCATCTTCCCGGAGCCCTTCCCGTGGAAACGGTGGGAGAGCTGCCGGAACGCCTGGGGGGGCACGGGAGGGTCACTGGGGGGGTTTGGGGGACATTTGGGAGGGGTTTGAGGGCATTTGGGGGGGGGTTTGGGGACACAGGGGACACCCCCAGCCCTTCCCATGGGAGAGGTGGGAGAGCTGCTGGAATGGCTGGAGGAGGAAGAGGGGGAACAATGGGGGGCTTTGGGGACATTTAGAGGGAGTTTTGGAGACATTTAGGGGGGTTTTGGGGACTCTGGGGGGTTTTAGGGGACCCCACAAGGGGTTTCCAGGACCCCAAGAGGAGTGGATTTGGTGCCACCAAAGCAGTTTTGGGGACCCTACAAGGGGTTCTCAGGACCCTGGGGTTGGGTTTGGTGGCATCAGAGCAGTTTTGGTGCCCCCATGGGTGGGTTTGGAGCCCCAGGGGGGGTTCTGGGGACCCCAAGGTTGGGTTTGTTGCCCCCAGGGTGGGTTTGGTGCCCCTGGGTGGGTTTGGTGCCCCTGGGGGTGGGTTTGGTGCCACCAGAGCAGTTTTGGGACCCCTGTGGGTGGGTTTGATGCCCCTGGGGGTGGTTTGGTGCCCCCGGGATGAGTTTGGTGCCACCAGAGTAGTTTTGGTGCCCCTGTGGGTGGGTTTGGTGCCCCCAGGGTTGGGTTTGGTGCCCCAGGATGGGTTTGGTGCCCCCGGGAGTGAGTTTGGTGCCCCCGGGGGGGTTTTGGGGGCCCCGTGGGTGGGTTTGGTGCCCCTGGGAGGGTTTGGTGCCCCTGGGAGGGTTTTGGGGACCCCGTGGGTGGGTTTGGTGCCACCTGAGGAGTTTTGGGGACCCCAGGGTTGGGTTTGGTGCCCCCAGGTTGGGTTTGGTGCCCCCGGGAGTGAGTTTGGTGCCCCTGGGGGGGTTTTGGGGGCCCCGTGGGTGGGTTTGG
>NW_020930687.1:0-1215 GCF_003984885.1 Neopelma chrysocephalum | reverse complement strand
CACGGGGGACACCCCAAAATCAGGGGGACCCCAAATGAGGGAATCCCACCCCAAAAACTCCAGAGAATCCCCCCAAAAACTCCAAACAATCCCCCAAAAATCCCCATCCCACCGTGCCCAAAAGGGTCCGGGGGACCCCAAAATTGTGTCAGAAGTCCCCCAATGGCGTTGGGGGAACCCCAAAATTGGGTCAAAGGAGCCCAAAATTGGACTCAAAGGCCTCAATGGGGCCACGAGGGACCCCAAAATTGTGCTGAAGGCCCCCAATGGGGCTGGGGGGACCCCAAAATCGAGGTGCAGCCCCCCCCAGACCCCCCCGTGCCCCCTCACCGCCTCCTCGTCCAACTTCTTCATCCTGCGCTCCGTCTTCATCTTCCCGGAGCCCTTCCCGTGGAAACGGTGGGAGAGCTGCCGGAACGCCTGGGGGGGCACGGGGGGGTCACTGGGGGGGGTTGGGGGGGGTTTGGGGGGGGTTTGGGGGCATTTGGGGGGGGTTTGGGGACACAGGGGACACCCCCAGCCCTTCCCATGGGAGAGGTGGGAGAGCTGCCGGAACGGCTGGGAGGGCACGGGGGGGGGGCTTGGGGGGAGGTTTGGGGACATTTGGGGGGGTTTGGGGACATTTAGGGGGCTTTGGGGACATTTCGGGGGTCATTTGGGGGGGTTTGGGGACATTTGGGGGGGTTGGGGACAGTTGGGGGAGTTTTGGAGACAGTTGAGGGGGATTTGGCGACATTTGGGGGGGGTTTTGGGGACATTTGGGGGGGTCATTTGGGGGGTTTGGGGACATGTGGAGGGGTTTGGGGACAGTTGGGGAGGGTTGGGGAACCCCAAAGGGGATTTTCAGGACCCCGGGCGTGGGTTTGGTGCCACCAAAGCAGTTTTGGGGACCCCAAGGGAGGTTTCCAGGATGCCAGGGGTGGGTTTGGTGGCACCAGAGCAGTTTTGGGGACTCCAGGGTTGGGTTTGGTGCCCCCGGAGCAGTTTTGGTGCCCCCGGGGTGGGTTTGGTGCCACCAGAACAGTTTTGGGGACCCCATGGGTGGGTTTGATGCCCCCGGGGTGGGTTTGGTGCCCCCGGGGGGGTTTTGGGGGCCCCGTGGGTGGGTTTGGTGCCCCTGGGACGGTTTTGGGGGCCCCATGGGTGTGTTTGGTGCCCCCATGGGTGGGTTTGGTGCCCCTGGGGGGGTTTTGGGGGCCCCGTGGGTGGGTTTGG
>NW_020930686.1:0-20101 GCF_003984885.1 Neopelma chrysocephalum | reverse complement strand
CCTTCATAATTAGGGACTTCCTGAAATCTGCAGGTGCACTCCTATCTATACTTTCTCAAGGCTTTCTTGCTCTAAACATACTATGTTCTCAAACCTTATAATTAGACACACAGTTAACAAGTATAAACATTGCATATTTTCACACAGTCTATAAGCATAAACATTACAGCTTACAGCTTCTAGTCATGTCAAGCAAGGCCTACAGAAATGCAATGGAAATTGTTCACAATTTGAATCCTGCAACATGCAACCAGGACCCAAGACGAATGTGAAAGCTGGACTGTAAGCTTATTAAACTTTCTGGGACTGAAAGGGTACAAGGTATCCAAAAATAACGCCCAGATTGTCAAGAAAGAAGTTATTTATCTAGGATATGAAATCTCAGGAGGACAACGTCAACCAGGAACAGAGAGAAAAGAAGCCATCTGTAAAACACCTTTGCCCCAGACTCCAAAGGAGCTTCGCACATTTTTAGGAATGGTTGGCTGGTGTAGGCTTTGGATCTACAAATATGGACTGATAGTCAAACCCCTATACCAGATTCTACAAGACAGGATTAAACAATTAGTGTGGACTGGAGAAGTTAGGTAAGCTTTCCATCAATTTAAGAAGGAACTGATGCAAGCACCTGCACTAGGCCTTCCAGATGTGACTAAACCTTTCTGACTTTTTTCACATGAAAGGCAAGGGATTGCATTGGGAGTTCTAGCCCAACAGGTTGGACCATATCGATGAGCAGTGGCATACTTCTCTAAGCAATTAGATGAAGTAAGCAAAGGATGGCCAGGGTGTTTGAGGGCAGTGGCAGCAGTAGTGTTAAACATACAAGAAGCACGAAAGTTCACAATGGGACAGAAAATGACTGTTCTAGTGTCACATGTGGTTTCAGCAGTGCTAGAACAGAAAGGGAGTCACTGGCTCTCGCCCTCCAGGTTTCTCAAATACCAAACCATCCTAGTAGAACAAGATGACATAGAAATCATCACCACTAACATCGTCAACCCAGCAATATTTCTATCAAGTTCTATTACTACGGGGGAACCAGTGTATCATAGTTGCATCGAAACAATTGAAGCAACATATTCCAGCCGACCAGACTTAAAAGATACACTGCTGCCTGAGGCAGAAACGTGGTTTAGTGACAGAAGCAGCTATGTGAAAAACGGAACCCGCAAAGCAGGATATGCAATAACAACCACAGATCACATCATTGAAGTGCAGGCGCTCTCTGCTGGCACTTCTGCACAAAAGGCAGAGATAATTGCACTCACCAGAGCATTGCAATTAGGAAAGGGAAAAGACTAATATTTGGACAGACTCAAAGTATGCCTTCGGGGTAGTACATACCCATGGAGCAGTATGGAAAGAAAGAGTGTTGCTCACATCACAAGGAAAACAGATAAAGTACGCTGAAGAAATCCTAAAACTACTCGAAGCTGTCCAATTACCAAGAAAGCTTGCCATTATGCATTGCAGAGGACATCAAAAAGGTAATATCGACCAGGAAAAAGGCAATCGATTGGCAGATCAGGAGGCGGAAAAAAGGCAGCAGAAAACGGCCAGGTAGGACTTGCCTCCCTAGTCCCTGATGGCAAAATCATAGAGATGAGCTCTAATGTATCATATTCAAAGGAAGGTTTAAAATTAATAAAAGATCAGCAAGCTCAAGATAATATGTACCACTTAAAAACAAGACAAGTAGTAATACCTGAAAGAATACTATGGAAAGCTGTACAGGCAGAACGTGACAAAACTCATTGGGGGGCAGATGCGCTGCATAAACACCTAAGGAAACAAATTATAGGATGAAATTTATACACTACAATAATCCAGGTCACTAAACGATGCAAGACTTGCCTTCACAATAATCGTCACGCAACCAATAAAATAGAGATAGGGACAATTGACAAGGGTAACCTCCCAGGGCAACACTGGCAGATAGATTCCTCAGAGCTACCTAGGAAAAAGGGTTACAGATATCTATTGGTCTTAACAGATACTTTCTCACATTGGCCAGAGGCTTTCCCGACCCGAAGCAATAAGGCTCGAGAAGTTGTCAAGGTACTACTTAATGAAATTATCCCCAGGTTTGGAGTACCTGACATCATCTCCTCAGACTGAGGACCACATTTTGTAGCTAGTATTATACAAAAAATTAGCAACATTCTGCAAATTGATTGGCAGTTACACACTCCATATCGACCACAGGCAAGTGGTCAGGTGGAAAAAATGAATCATTTGATAAAACAACAATTGGCAAAAATCTGTCAAGAAGTAAATCTGCATTGGTACCAAGCCTTATTGCAAATAAGGGTCAAACCGAAGACTAAAGAAGGGTTAAGCCCTTTTGAAATGTTATACGGGAGACCCTATCGGAATTATTATCAAGGAGAAGACCTCATACAAGTTGGGGAAGGATATATACGGGAATATCTGATCACATTGAGTAAGCATTTGTCAAAGATTAACAAACAAATAGTGAGTACTCACTCAAGGGGAATAGACCAGCCCTTACATAACATTTCCCCTGGAGAGTGGGTGTATGTAAAAACTTTTTCAGGCCAACCACTAGATGAGAAGTGGAAAGGACCATACCAAGTGCTTCTGATGACCTCCACAACAATCAAAATCAAAGAACAACCTACCTGGATTCATTATTCACGAGTGAAGAAGTCACCTAAAGAAACATGGACGTCAGAACCTGTAGGACCAACAACCCTCAAGTTTACTCGACACTAACCGTTGGAACTCTGATAAGTATAATAACTCTGGCTCAAGCCATTACCTTAGATTGGCTATGGTCTCAGGTCTATATCAGATGTTCTGGTATGTCTGGAAGAGACATTTCTAATTTAAACCTGGCCACTGTGGTCATGCACAAAAATGAACCATATTTAGAACACAATTGGGAAAAAAGGAATGGGCTTAGTATCCTAACTGGAATAGTTGGGGAGGAAATACAGATAGGATGTAGAGGAATGACCATGAGAAACAAATGTCCCAGACCCAAATCACTGTAAGAGAACCCATAGAATATAACAAGGGAAAACTGATTTGGAAGTCTGTCTGTGCATCTGATCAGTGCTGGCACAACTTTACATTGGACAAACCAGTTTCCATAGTATGTCTTTGGGCTACTTTGAAAGGAGACAAGGCACTATCAAAGAAATTTGTAATAGACACCACCACAACAGTATGTACTTCAACAACACAGACTTCTGCTAAACTGACTCCTTCCTCATATACACCCTCAGAATGTACAAGAAAAAGTCATAATCTTTCTCTTGTAGGACCTTATGTAATTAGACAATCTAATGAGCAGAAGTTACTCCTGGACCCCACATATTCATTAAAAAGGTCCAGGTAAAAATCCAAACAGACATATCCTCTATAAAAGGAGACTGTCAGCCTTTCATTCTCCAAAGCCTTAAAGGATGGAGTGCTTGGTTAAGAACTAGATCCCACCATGAAAGAACACGAAAAGATGGTTTGGATCAGGACTAGGTGTATTAAATTCAATAGATCAGGAAATATTAATTAATAAACTCAGCACTGTAACCTCTGATTTGGGAAAATTGGAGGTACCACTAAGATCATCGTTAATGACTATAACTGAAACACAATCTCTTACTACAGACTTGATGATCTTGTTAACTAAACACACATCTGAAGATTTTCAGGTTGCGACTAATGTTTTTGGAGGTTTACAAGAAAATGTCTCAATAGCAATACAGTGTATCCAAACCCAGCAATGGATACAATCTGTAGCTGCGGGATTTATTAGAGAAGGAACATCAGGAGTTTTACCTCAAGAAATAAAAGAGATCATATCCAGAAATGACACCACAACCAAGTTTGAGAAAGAACATCAGGCATGGTGGCAATTAGTAAACTTCACATATAACTCAAAGCAGGAGCAGATAGAGACATATGTTCTTACCATCCGTGAGGCAAAAGAACAGGCCATATTTCCTGTCTTAGCAGTAGGAACAATACACCAGGACATAGTAGTTAAACCCATGGGACATAATGTCTGGGCAAGCTATGGCAGGGACATAGGGAGATGTCAAGCTATCAGCACAGAAGCCTGTATACCCAGAGAACAACTAGGATATGTATGTAAAAATGCTTTAAGAGAAAATGAGGATTTATGTTTAGATATGGAAGATAGTATATGTACTTTTGAAATGTTCCCAAATGCATAGGCACAGTCCCAAATATGCTATGTAGGCAAAGGATGTGCATGCATCAGGACACCTTGCACAAATATAACTATTGATGATTGTGAAGAATCAACCAATGGTACTAACTTCTGTGTTTGCAATTTTACTAAAATAATAGGATGTGACTTTAGTTACACTGCTCCTGTGAGCACTATGCAACTGATCTCGGATAAATATATGTTATATCATGAAGTGCCTGAACTACAAATAGGCATGAACATTAATATCCTCCAGAAAATACTCTATCATCCTGATGTTGAACAAATGATGGAAAAGGTAAATGCTACTTCACGTCGCATGCTGTGGCAAGTGAAACATGACACTGCGGAGATTAAAAACATCATTACCGAAGTGGCAAACACTGGAGAACATCATTGGTGGAACATATTTCTAGGAACAACCAATATACAGTTGCCCACTGCAGCCCAGCTGTTTAACTTCCTGATTCACCCAGTCTTGGTTTTGATGCTGGCAGCTTTCCTCCTTACAGTCATCAATCTATAGTGGTGGTCGGAAAAATAAAAGCTAGACGATCCCAGTTTGGGGAAACTGGAATACTTTATTGAACACGAGAACACAATTTTAAAGGCATTTGGGGCTGGACATGTTAATGAAGGGGACAACCTATGTTAATTGGGGAGTTGCACAAATTTTTCCTGCAGTTTCCAAATAGTTAATTTTTCTTCTAGTAGGATCATATGGGGGATAGAAGGATTACAGGGGTTTAGACATGATTTTAACAATCATATCAAAAAGTCCTTTCTGATTTCTGCTTGAGTCAGGCTTAATCCATAAGGTAGAACTTTAACAGGTCTTGTGAGAAGGGTCCAACTCCTTCAGATCATGAGGTTTTTGTCAGCCCTTGTTTTCCTTTTGCTGAAAGCTGGGTTTGGGCTCCTACAATCTATGGATGTGGTGGAGAATTAAGACCACAGTGCAACAAGTACATGTGCTCTGGAGTGTACAAAGGGTGATGCAAAAGAATTTGAATTATTTAAAAGAAAAGGGGGGGATTGAAATAAAGACAAGACAAAATAAAATAAAAATTTAGCTATGTTAGTGTGACTTTGCAAAATTGTAACTGCTTGAAAGAAGGTTGCTGCCCAAAGTGTGGGCAATTAAGATAAAACTTGCTTACATAAACAAATAAGATAAGGGACTGTCAGGGCAAGCGGGAAAGACTTTTAGCACATAGCATTGCAAGGGAGACAGAAGAGGGGTGGGGGGGAACATAAGCTGTTTGAAATGATAAAATTTTATGTAACTACTCTATAATAAGAAGAATAGGAGTTAGGCAACCAAATGCCTATTTAGATAAAGCAGACTTCATAAAGAGTGTATATGATAGATAATTTTTGAAACTTACTCCTTCCAAATGTATAAAAGCTGTTGTGTTTCTTTTCTCAAGTGGAATGCATGGGGGGGCGAAACCCCTCTGCATCCCCCGGTTGTAATAAAAGTGTGCTTTACATATTGTTTAAGGATTTCTTTTAATCAGCTTTAGCTCACAATGTATCCAATATTCTTCATAAAAATGATTTCTGGATGTGTACTCATATGCCAGCAATTGGTGAGGATAACAGCTGGCCTTTAATTGGTATCTTAATGAACGAGACAAACATTGGTGAGAGCCCTAAACTCCAGGACTGCTCAGAAATTCTCGCATCTGCAATGTGGGAAATGGTCACTAAGGCCTACCTACCCATAGCCCTGAGCAGCATAATCCCTGATCAAGAAAATTATAAAGTTCCCTGCATAATTGTTAATGCCACAGGAAAGGTCATTCTCCCTCCATTTTGTCATGAAACTGAGTTCAGAGTAAGGTTAACACCGGAAGTTATAAAACCAATGGCACCAACACCCTGAAGAATGATTTCCCCTCAGGGTTCAGCATGGTATTGGATTGTCTCAGTCTGAAAAGACTGGAAGGTTTGCTAAAGAGGATGAGTGATGGGACAAAACAAACTGCTCTCTCTCAGCAATTGTGGATTAAAAAATTATGGGGCTTTACTTGAGGAAGTGTGGAAAACAGAAGAGATAACAACCCTTTATTAAAAGATATTTGAATGTTAGCAAAAAATGTTAAAAAAACAGTAATAGAACACAAAAAAACTATACAGTGGTCTTAGAAAAGCAAAGTGTGGTAAATACTTCTCTGTCCTATTAGCGCAGTCCTAATCGTGGCCTGCAGGGGCGCTGTTGGATCGCAGAGGCGCAGAGCCTGCAGTTCGCTGTTGTGGTCGGCAGGGGCGCTGCTGGGCTCTGGCAGCCACCACGGGGGGGGAGAGGGGCCTGGGGCCGGTCTCAGATCACAGGAGGAGCCGAAAGGAAGATGGGGGACCCCCACCCCCCTCAATGGAGGGAAAAGAGTAGGAAGGCAGTTCACCCCCAACCGGACTCACTGTGGTTCCCAGGTGGTAGCATCCCAGAGAGCTCCTCTTTTCTCCCAGTGAGTACAGAGACTCTCCGATGAAACACAGCAGATCCGGGCCGGGGCCAAGAGACAGCTCCCAGGCCAAGCTGAAATCAGCAGTCCGGGCTGGCCAGGGCGGGCAGTCAGGCAAACAGGCTTCCAGACCTTCTCTCCAAATGCTCTGCACGCAGACCCTGTCTCTGTCCTCCAGAGAGAGCCCAGCAGAACTGCCTCTTTCCCGTCTGAGCAGAGCCAGCCTTCCAATGGGCCATTAGCTAGGAATGTAGCCAGGCTGGCTAAATCTTTTGTGAAGCTAATGACCTTCCCTTCCCCCTTCCCTGTTTGGTGCTCCGTTTCTCTTACAGGGAAGCAGGGAAGGAAAAATTCCTCTCTCAGATTATAACCTATAACATGGATATGTAAAAATGAAGCATGGAAAGTTTTGCCCCTTGACAAGTGTCATAGGTTTGAAAAGAGATGTTGGAATTTTTTCCCAGTGAGGGAATGTTTCTTCCGGAATGGGGGGAGTCAGGTGGGGGGACAGAGTGAAGCCGCAAACACTGGGCAGCGGGCCAGGTTCCCTTTAAAAAAGCGGGCCAGGGCCACACCTCAGAAGCCCTTTGTCCAGAGGATCGTTTTTTTTTCTGCCGGCCATCAGAACGGGAGCTGCTTTCAGTTCTTTCGTCTGTCTCCTCCTTTTCCCTGAGGGGGAAGTTTGGGTTTTTTCCCTTTTCCCTACCGGATACCGCGTGTGTACACGCGGCTTTTACTAGCCTCACAAGGGGATGTGTGTACAGTTATCAACACCAGCTGTTGTTCTTATGTAGATGAAAGCTGAAGGAATACTATAGATCTGGTCGAAATTTGGAAACAAACTCAAATTCTACATCAGGTAACTCCTGAAGATACCTCATTGGTTTTCGGAGATATCTTCCACAAATTTACTTCATGGTTACCAAATTGGACCTGGATAAAACAGCTGTTCATAATAATTGTATATATCATTAGTGTTTGCATAATGGCATGCTGTATGATTCAATGTTGTAGTAGTTGTTCATCTTTATGGTTCAATATTAGATATAAGTAGCAGAGACTTGACAGGATAAAATTCCTGTCAGTCTCTAATAGGGGACATGATGCCTTAAATGCATATTATATGGATTTTAGCACAACTTTTTAACACTTTGGAATAAGGACTTGTAGCTAACCACCCTTTGTACCAAATTCTTGAAATATTGTTTAATATTCCTTGTCAAGGATTCCAATGGCAAAAGATTTTTAGCAAGGTAGAGAACATTTTAAGTAACAGTCCCATCTGGGGTGCCTGGACAATTTTTAGTATAGAAAGGTAAAGAGTAGTTCTTTAATTAAGGCCTTAGGTGCACAATATATATATTGCATATTGCAAACCCCACAGTATAGGTTTTACAATTTTATAACACTAGCTAATTATAATATCAAACCATTACATCATGGGATATACCCAGCCTGTGGGGCTTCGCGCTGGCGGGAAACTTCCGCGCCGCGCGCACGGAGCTCCGCGCCTGGCCGGTAGCCCGGCACACGCCATGCGGGACCCCGCTCGGCTCGGGGGCTGCTGCAGGCGCTGCGCAGGACGCCGCGCCGGCCCGGGGGCTTCGCGCTGGCGGGAAACTTCCGCGCCGCGCGCACGGAGCTCCGCGCCTGGCCGGTAGCCCTGCACATGCCATGCGGGACCCTGCTCGGCTCGGGGGCTGCTGCAGGCGCTGAGCTGGACGCCGCGCCGGTTTTGGACCCCAGGCAAGGCCGCGGCAGGAGAAAGGAGAGAGGGGGGAGCCTTGCCAGCGAGTACTGCACCCCCGTGGAAGATGAGAGCACAGCTTCGGAGCACACAGAGGTTTGCCGTTCCAGGTTTGGGGAGGGAGGGAGAGGGGGAGGGGGACGGAGCAGAGGGAAGGGTGTTGAGCTGGCCATGGGGGTCCTTCGACTGGCGGATGGGAGAGCAGGGCTGTCCCGTATGAAACATCACATCACATGTGAGCAGTGCGCCTGGAATTTGTGGTTACACAGTGAGGGAAGGATAAGGTCTGGGTGGACAGTGGGTTCTTTTGATTGATGGGGGTCCCGGCCAGGCTGGGGCCTTGTAAGGTACCTCAGCCTTGGACAGGTACGGGGGCCAGAACGGTTGGTCAGTTGGTTTGTTTGTTTGTCTATTTATTTCTTTCGTTTTGGCTCTCCTGCGGCTACTGCCCAGGTTCGGCATGTTCTGGATATATTTGCTTTGCTCTGTTACAACCTGAAAGAGTGGGCAGGACAAAGGGTTGTCACTGGAAATAAAAGACTTGCCCAAATCGTTCTAATAGGAACGTAGCCTATGTACCCCTATGTGGTTGCGAGCTATGCTGGCGAGGGTTCATGCCTTCAGTAGGGTCGCCCATGCCAGACAGGTCAAAACCATAGGACCACATAAACTACATCCCTGGGCAGGATGAGCTCATTAGCCTTCTGGCAGTCATCCTAGGAGAAGGACAACTCTCATCCCAAACCCGGGCAGATGGAGCTCGCTTAGCCCTGTAAGGCCATCCATCTCAGAGAAGGTCACTCTAATCAAACCTACGTCCTGAGGACCTCGCTGCCACCGTCCAAGCTTGCTCGGCCCTGGCGAATGAACCTCAGGATTAAAGGGTGGGTTCAGTTCCGCGCATACTGCATCTCACCTAAAAAATCCATTGCGCAGGCTTGAAGGCTTTACCCACATGCAAAAAGTCCTGTAGCGACGGGCGAGGGTCGAAACGGTAGGTGAAAGATGCACTGGGAGCCGCAGACCCAACCCTGCATGCAGGCGGTTCAGGATATTGGTCATTTGAGACTGACGGAGATGAGAGTCTCTTGGGGCAGCACCCTGAACGACCAAGCAGCCTTTTCAAGGACAGCACTGCTTGCTCCACTCGGAGAGGGGCCTAGAAAAGGTGGCCTAAACAAAGCTCATCTCCACCTTCACCCGGTTGGTTAACCGCAGACCAACGGGCATCTTCTTCCAATGCGGTCGCACAAAGAGCAAAAGACAAAGGCATGCACCTGCCTCCAAAGGTGTACCTAAATTAACTGTAGCATGTTGGAGCATCAGAACCATGCTCAATTCTGCGGATAGCAGACATCCTGAGCATCGTTCTGCCCTAATTGCCCATGAACTGGCCCGTCTCAACATCGACATTGCTGCTCTCAGTGAAGTTCGCCTTCATGAAGAAGGCAGCCTCAGAGAACACTGTGCCGGTTACACACTCTTTTGGTCAGGTAAGTCCAGAACCGAAAAACATCTTTCAGGTGTCGGCTTCATGATCAAAAACTCCATTGTCCCCAAACTCGAAAATCTGCCGACAGGTCACTCTGACCGCATTATCTCCCTACGCCTTCCACTAAACAACAAGCATCACGTTGTCATCTTTAGTATTTATGCCCCAACTCCCCAAGCTGACCCTGCTGAAAAAGATAAATTTTACACTGACCTGCGTTGCCTTACCCAAAAGGTACCAGCAGATGATAAGATCATTATCCTTGGTGATTTCAACGCCAGAGTAGGTAAAAATTTTGAAGCATGGAAAGGAATATTAGGCAAGCATGGTGTTGGAAACTGCAATGATAATGGTCGACTTCTGCTAGAATTCTGCACGGAGCAACAGTTTACCATCACTAATACTATCTTTCAACAGAAAAATAGCCTGAAGACAACCTGGATACACCCCAGGTCTAAGCATTGGCACCTCATCGATTATGTCTTGGTGCGACGGAGAGATGTTCGCGATGTCCTCCATACCCGCGTGATGCCCAGCGCAGAATGCCAAACAGACCATAGGCTTGTGCGCTGTAAACTCAACTTCATTCTCAAATTCAAACCCAAGAGGGGCAGTATCCCAAGGAGAAGATTCCAAGTTAACGATCTCCAATCAACCACAGTAAGAGAAAGATTCCAGGCAAACCTTCAAACTAGGCTCGAAAACCATTCCACAGATTCTATAGATTCCTCTCCTGAAACAATTTGGCATCATAATAAAAGCAGCATCCTGCAATCCTCTGAAGAATCCTTAGGGTTCTCCCTCAAGAAGAACAAGGACTGGTTTGATGAAAACAATCAAGAAATCCAGGAATTGTTGAGGAAGAAGAGAACTGCCCACCAAGCACACCTTGCACTGCCATCCTGTCACTCAAGAAAAATAGCCTTTCATCTTGCATGCAGCAAGCTCCAACAGAAACTCCGTGACATCCAGAACAAGTGGTGGACCGATCTAGCTGCAAATACTCAACTATGTGCAGATACAGGGGATCACAAAGGATTCTATGAGGCCCTGAAAACAGCATGCGGGCCCACATACCAAGTCCAAAGCCCACTACTCAGTGCAGATGGTCAAACGCTTCTGACAGATAAAACCGCCATTCTGAACAGATGGTCTGAACATTTTCAGACTCTTTTCAGTACCAACCGTGTAGTCCAAGACTCAGCAATTCAGTCCATCACACAACAACCGGTGAAATACGAATTGGATACTGCCCCCACTTTAGGAGAAACCCTCAAGGCCATACAGCAGGTGAAAATCAGCAAGGCAGCTGGGGTTGATGGAATTCCACCTGAAGTCTGGAAATATGGGGGCCTTGCACTCCATGCTAAATTTCATGAGCTTGTGGTGCGCTGTTGGGAACTAGGCGAACTACCTTCAGACCTTCATGATGCAGTCATCATCACCTTGTATAAGAAGAAAGGAATTAAATCAGACTGCTCAAATTACCGTGGTATTACTCTGCTCTCCATTGCTGGCAAAATCTTGGCAAGAATACTCCTGAACAGACTAATACCCGCTATAGCAGAAGAAATTCTACCTGAATCTCAGTGTGGCTTCAGAGCCAACAGGAGCACCACAGACATGATATTTGTTCTCAGACAACTGCAAGAGAAGTGTAGGGAACAGAACAAAGGTCTCCATGTAACCTTTGTCGACCTCACCAAGGCTTTCGATACTGTGAGCAGAAAAGGTCTGTGGCAGATTTTGGAACGTTTAGGTTGTCCCCCCAAGTTCCTTAAAATGATCATCTCACTTCATGAGGATCAGCACGGCCAAGTCAGATATGGCAACACACTTTCTGAGCCCTTTCTAATAAAGAATGGTGTGAAACAAGGCTGCGTTCTCGCTCCTACCTTATTCACAGTCTTTTTCAGCATGATGCTCCAAAGGGCCATGGCAGACCTCAATGATCAGGACGGTATCTACATTCGATATCGTACTGATGGAAGCCTATTCAACCTAAGGCGACTGAAGGCCCACACCAAGACCCTAAACCATCTTGTCCGGGAGCTGCTTTACGCTGATGACGCTGCCCTTGTTGCCCACACAGAAGCAGCCCTGCAGCGTTTAACATCCTGCTTTGCAGATGCTGCTGAACTCTTTGGGTTTGAAGTCAGCTTAAAGAAGACAGAAGTTCTCCATCAACCTGCACCTCAGGAAGTCCTCCATCATCCCCACATCACCATCGGCCAGTCAGAACTCAAATCAGTCCAACAGTTTAATTACCTAGGCAGCCTCATCTCCTCGGATGGTAAGATTGATGGGGAGATAGACAATAGGTTAGCAAAGGCATATAGTGCTTTTGGAAAACTCCATAAAAGAGCTTGGCAAAATAAACACTTGAAGAAAAGTACCAAGATCAGTGTTTACAGAGCCATAGTGCTGTCTACTCTTTTATATGGTTCCGAATCATGGGTCATCTACCGCCACCACCTGCGTCTCCTAGAACGCTTCCATCAACGCTGCCTCCGTACAATCCTAAACATCCACTGGTCAGATTATGTGACCAATACATCTGTTCTTGAACAGGCAGCAATTACAAGTATTGAGGCCATGCTACTGAGAACGCAACTGCGATGGGCAGGGCACGTCTCCAGGATGAAGCACCACCGCCTCCCTAAGATCCTGTTTTATGGTGAACTTGCCACCGGCTGCCGCAAGAGAGGAGCTCCAAAGAAAAGATACAAGGACTCCCTGAAGCAACAACTCAGCCTCAGGCATATTGATCACCATAACTGGTCTACTCTGGCCTCTAATCGGGAGGCCTGGAGACAGACCATTTATAACGCTGCTGATGCTTTTGAGAAAGCACGCAGGATCACCCTTGAGGAGAAAAGACAACGCAGAAAGAATCGAGCCTTGCAGAATATACCATCTAAGGAGTCTTTCTGCTGTGTCTTTTGCAACCGGACTTGCCTTTCTTGTATTGGCCTTTTTAACCACCAACGCGCTTGCAAGAAAAGTGGGTAGAGTCCTTCCCAAATCTTCGTTCGCGAAGCCTAACCATGTGTGTGTGTGTGCGTATTATATATGTATAACCCCAGAAACCCCAAATAGCTTCCCAAAGGGAAGAGGGGGGAAGGGAGAAGGGAAAAGGATAAAATAGGGTGAAAAGGGACAAAAAATAAAACAGATCTACACAATCTAAAAACCCGGTAACCAGAATTGGCAAGAGCTCACCACTTCCCTTGAAAGAAAGTAGGACGTCTGGACGCAGCCCAGTACTCCCCCCTCACACGTGGCCGACAACAGCAGTCACTGTAGGCCTCAGCTCCGGATAAGCCAGACCAAAACAGGGACCACCGTTCTCCAACCTCGCCGGAAAGGAAGAGAGCGAGCTCTCTTCTCTACACCTTATTTATGCCCCAGGTTACATAAAGGAATAGCATGGAATACTTCCTTTGTCACCTTCCTAGTTCCTTCCTGGTTACAAGCTGGTTTCCAGGAAGACCTAGACTGAAACCATCACACCCACCCTTAAGGGGAAGGGCACATCCAGGATTTGTAGATGCTCGTGGTCAAAAGGAATGACAAAAGTCAGAGGATCTGCAAAAACTCACGAAGTTTTACTAGTAAATTACACACTTGGCATGGAAATTGGTATGTTAGTCCCTGACCTACTATATAAGCACATGGCAGTGGGTCTTGGATTGTTGCCTTAGATTGCTCAAGAGCCAAAAAATTACTAACCAGGCAATTATTATCGAGATAAGAGAGCAAGTTCTTTAATAGAAGGCCTTCTACCATGGGAGTACAGAGACGTGCGCGCCACATGTCCAGGGGTTTCACAATTCAAGGTATTGTCCATCCAATCCCAGATCTCTCTGCCCCCCAGATTCCCCCCCAAAGCCTCCCCCCAGCACGCCCCTTCAGGAAATTGAATCGGGGTCCCTGAGACCCCTTCTTCCTCATCTTCCTCTTCTTTACAGTATGTCCAGTCCTTGGAGTCTCTCCAAGTTTCTGGGTTTCGAAGGTTGCTTTGTCAATTGGTGTATCTTGTTGTTCAAGCCAGGGTGCAAATGTTCTTAAACAGAATGAAGGCCTGCCTTGAGAGGAGTCTAAACAAGCTAAGGAATTTAGAAAGTTTGATATGAAATGGGGAAAAGGGTTTGGGTATGTGTAAACTACTGTGCTAAAGTGTGACAAATTATACAGCTACATTAAAATCTACATTTACTACACAACTACTTCTGAAATCTACAAAAAGCTAAAAATCAAAAAAAAAAATCCATAGGCATCAGTCCCCCCTTTTAGAGGCTGACAAGTGCTGGCCATTTCTCCTGTTTTGGTGATATCTAAAGCCAGCTGGATGGCTTTCAGTCACTTTATACTATAAAAACCCAGTCCCTCTCATACAGCCAAGATGCAAGAACAATATAAGTCCTTATGATCCCCATATTTACATAAGGGAAAATTAATTTGCAAAATTATTTAATGGTTTAGGCTCTACTTTGCAGAAACTACAGAGATTCATCATGCCATCGAGACCCATAGGATTGTACACTCTTGTTCATCCATTCCAGCCCAGGGACTGAGTCTATGTTAAATGGTGGGAAAGCAACCCCCTGCAAGCTAAGTGGAAAGTTCCATTTCAAATACAGTTGACCACCCTAACCACGGTCAAGGTTGCTGGCAAAGGACCCTGGATCCACTACTCCAGAGTTAAGAAGGTCTCTGCTCCTGGGACAAATGGAAGAACAGAGACTGGTACAGATAAAGAAGATGTGGATTAAAGTACTCTTTCTGTGTGTATTGCCGGTAACCATGAATCAGGCTTGGAATCAAAATTTGCATTTGGCTTTGAAATAAAGACAAGGCAAAATAAAATAAAAATTTAGCTATGTTAGTGTGACTTTGCAAAATTGTAACTGCTTGAAAGAAGGTTGCACCCAAAGTGTGGGCAATTAAGATAAAACTTGCTTACATAAACAAATAAGATAAGGGACTGTCAGGGCAAGCGGGAAAGACTTTTAGCACATAGCATTGCAAGGGAGACAGAAGAGGGGTGGGAGGGAACATAAGCTGTTTGAAATGATAAAATTTTATGTAACTACTCTATAATAAGAAGAATAGGAGTTAGGCAACCAAATGTCTATTTAGATAAAGCAGACTTCGTAAAGAGTGTATATGATAGATAATTTTTGAAACTTACTCCTTCCAAATGTATAAAAGCTGTTGTGTTTCTTTTCTCAAGTGGAATGCATGGGGGGGCGAAACCCCTCTGCATCCCCCGGTTGTAATAAAAGTGTGCTTTACACATTGTTTAAGGATTTCTTTTAATCAGTTTGGCACCCCAGGCAGGACGAAAGACCTCCGCTCGTCTGTGAAGACCCTCCGGAACCAGGGACCCTCTGCATGCCCTGGGACGTTACTTCAGTGAGGCTCCCCAGGCTCCGCTGGATCATCACGGGAGTGGAAGAAGATCCTGTACAAAGGTATACAAATTCTAAAGCACTCTTTTATTTTTCCCTAGGGTTTTGGGAAAGAAACTATAAGTCGTACTCTGGTTTTCTAGGGCTCTGGCTTGCTGGCAGCTAACAAGAGCTGCATCTTTCTAATTGTGGGTTCGAGTCCCACTAGAAAGTTGCATAGGCTTTGATTGTGAGTTAGAGTCTCACCAAAGCTATACCCAATTCCTTGGGCTAAGAGGATTTGGAAAAAGGGACAGATGTTTTTGGGTTTACCTTTGTGGCTGGATTTTGGACTTGGAATTGCGATCATTGTAAATTTGGTAATATATTATCTTTGAGTTTGTTTTAAACCATCTGTGGGGATCCCTTGTGTGTGTTGATTATATTGTTTGCCAATGTTTGTGAGTATTGTCTTTTATGTCATAAAATTACTGTTGTGTGTTAAGTAAGTAAATATTGGGAATTATATTTGTTTATATTTGTTACTGTTTTACTTCCAACCATGGCAAAAAGACTACCTTCATGTGTTTATGGGAGATAGTGGTTTCATTGCTTACAGAACTAAGTGGGCAGGAAACTGATTCTAACACTTATTGTTTGCAGGAATCAAACCCAGAAGTTTGCTGGCTGCTTGTAAATGCCACAAACTCCAGGGCTGTCAGCCTCTCTGCTAACAGCAGAGCAATTTGTAATAATTGTTCACCTTGTATTTCGTGCTTGCAAGAAAAGTGGGTAGAGCCCTTCCCAAATCTTCGTTTGCGAAGCCTAACCATGCTGTCACCTTGTATATTCCTAATTTGTGTTAAATGTTGGCAATTTCAGCATGTTAACCTGAAAATAGGTACAGAATTGGCACTGGGGGATTTAGAACTAGAAGACGAAAGCACATGTATTTGTCAAGTGGTCTTATAAGGTTGGAGAGCACATTGGCAAAGAGTTATAAATTGCACGGATGGAACTTTAGCAATAGAGTGGTTGAATTTAGATTCTGTTCTTATACAGTACCAGAGGGCATAATAAGATCTGTATGTGAAACAAGACAAAAGGAATAGAGGTGGTTCTCCTTTTGTTAGTATTCAGATTGTGGAGATTGCTACCCTGTGTTAGTGGATATAGTTTGTAGAGAGTGTGGATATTTTAGGGCAGTGGAACACCCTAGAAAGGAACTTTTATTTTGTTCCCAATGTCAGGCTGAAAATTCCTGCAAGACAACAGAACAGGAAGTACTAAAACAGCTGACAGAACTGGTTCAAAGACTTCCTGCTTTAAGGACTAATTGAGCCCGTAGACAATTGAAACTGGTGCTGTATGGTGTGTGTGGTGTGTACTAGAAGTATGTGACTGAAACGTGCAAGTAACCACAGAGCGAGTGGGAGCCTGAATTTGCATCTCTGTTATCTTGCAAAAGGCATGACCAGAGGCAGACAAAGTGAAAGTTAAAAATGGGAAACCAACAGGGAAAACAAGAGGTTGACAAAAGCCCTTTAGGATGTATTTTAACACACTGGAAAGAAATAGGGGGACCCCAGGGTGGGAACACTAGCAAGAAAACCCTAACCAAATGCTGTACCGAATGGTGGCCCCTGTATAAACTAGGGGAAGGTGCAAAGTGGCCAAAGCATGGATCATTAGACTATAATATCTTACTACAGTTAATGTTGTTTTTGCAAAGGGAAGGAAAATGGGATGAAGTAATTTATGCCGATATGTTCTTTTCTTTTAGGGAACACTCGGAATGGCAGAGAGAGTGTGGCATTAATTTGGCCCCGCGAGATCCATTTGTTCTAACTTCAGAACGAGAGAATCTAAAAGGAGGAATAGGGAAGCTTAAATGATGTTGTTCAGCATGTTCTATAGGACAGAGGTGTTTGAAATATAAGAATAGTGAACCAGAAAGTGGAATTGATGATTATATAAGTCCCTTTGGAGAAAGGGCAAATGATGTAGTGGAAGAGGGGGCTTCCGTCCCCCCTTCAGGGCTGGTAAAAGATGAGGACAATGAATTGTCCTCATCCTCAGGACTGCAAGAGAGGGACAGAGAAAGGGGAAGAAGAAAAACATCCCTTTCCCCATCCTTATCTCCCCTGAGCAGGCGAACACGCAGCAAGACGAGGGCAAAATCTGTTTCACCACACGCAGGGGCCAGACGAATTATACAAGCCCCTTTAAGAGAAGCTGCAGGACCACAAGGGCCTATAAGGCTTAATTTCTCTATGGGACATCTAGAAAATTGGAAGAATATTGCTCGTAAATATAGAGATGACCCGGTTGGGATAGCAAAGAAGTTTAAAGCATGTATTAAGGTTTTGGATCCAGACTAGGAAGATATCAATTTGATGCTAGATGCTTTGACAGAAACTGAAAAAGAGTTAGTATTAAAAGCAGCCAGAGCACACACCCAAACTATATTAAGGTCTGATGATGATTTAAATGTTTTCTTTCCACGAGACAAACCACGTTGGAACTATAATAATCCCGACCATTATCAACTTCTCCATAAATACCAGGGGTGGGTGGCTCATGGAATGGAAAATGCAGTTCCCAAAGCTGTGAACTGAGGTTCTCTTTATGCAGTAAAACAAAACATCGGAGAAACCCTCACTGAACTTCTAGATTGATTAAGGGAAGCAATGCGAACTTACACCACTCTGGACCCGTTAGGGGATCAGGGCAAACAGCAACTAATCTCACTGTTTCTGGGTCAATCCTCAGATGACATCCAACGCAAGCTACAGAAGTTAAAAGTTGAAGATCAAAGAAATATTGAAAAATTATTTGAGGAGGCGTGGCGGGTATACAGGAACAGGGAAGTGGTAGAAAGACAGAAATTAGGTAAAACTACCACAAAGGCAACTATTGCTGCCCGGGATAGGAGAGACCCTCACTCTGGAAGACCTGGACAACACCCTGGAAACAGTGACTATCAGAAATTGAGACCAAACCAATGTGCAATTTGTAAATAAAGTGGACACTGGAAAAGAGAATGCCCCCAAAATAGATGAAAACCTACTTTGGTGGCAGAATTAGACCAGGACTAAGGAGGACCAGAGGGTTTGTACTCCAGAGACCCCCCTGGTTATAATGGAACTGGGGAAAGACAAACATAAAATAGAGTTTTTGGTAGATACTGGCACAACATTTTCTGTGTTAAATCAGGAACTAAATGTTATAGATAATGTATCTTTGAATGTTGTCAGGGCCACTGGTCAAATTGAGAAGGTATCTTTTATGAAACCTTTAAGTTTTAAATTAGGTAAGACTTTAGGTATACACAAGTTCCTTTATATGCCTCATGCACCTATATAGCTTTTGGGATGGGATTTACTAGAAAAATTGAATGCATAAATTAAGTTTAAAAATGGGGATATGCGAATTAAAGTAAGAGAAAATGAACTAATCAAAGTCTTAAGTCTTGCTTTAATTCAGCCACAGATATCAGAAGTGCCATCATCAATCCTTGATCAAGTCTTCCCTGGGGTGTGGGTCGACCAGACCCCAGGAAGTGACGGCGGCCTAAAGATGCACTCAGACAGCAAGTTGACAGGCAAGGATTTTATTATAAACGAACTTGTTCTTTTTCTCCCTTTTTTTCCTGTCCATGCACCCGTATTTCATCTCTAATTGGTTTCTTGCTTCTGTGCACGTGACCTATCTCGCCTCTTGATAGGTCATCAGCAGCTCTTCTCATGTCCAAACACATCTTTCTATCTGCGGCTGTTTTTCTTCTTTTTCTCACACTTTCTTCCTTAATGATGTTTTACTTGTTCATTCACCAGGCTACAGATGTAGCTCAAGGTCAAAGCTGCCCGCAGCCCAACCATCCTCCACAAGGAAGGGCTAAAAACGTTCAACCTATAGAAGTAAGGCTAAAACCCAGAACACAGATGGTAAGAATTAAACAGTATCCTCTCAAACTAGAAGATAGAAAAGGGATTAAAGAGATAATTGACAATTTTATCAAATTTGGGTTGTTAATTGAATGTGAATCAGAATACAACACACCTATATTGCCAATCTGAAAACCAGATGGCAAAAATTACAGACTAGTTCAAGATCTCAGAACTATTAATAAAATTGTTGAAGAGCTCCACCCAGTGGTAGCAAACCCATATACACTTTTGACCAAACTAAAAAATGAATATATCTGGTTTTCTGTTCTAGACTTAAAAGATGCCTTTTTCTGCCTGCCTTTGCACCCTAAAAGTCAAAAATTGTTTGCCTTTGAGCAGGAAAATCTGGACACCAGTCGCTGATCTCAACTCACCTGGACCGTATAACCTCAAGGATTTAGAAATAGTCCTATGATATTCGGAAACCAGCTTGCAAAATATCTTGAAGAATGGATTGCACTGTCAGACAGCGGAGTCCTCCTGCAGTACGTGGACGATTTGTTAATTGCAACTATTGATGGAGGGGCATAAACATAAGGCATACAGGCCAATGTGGTCAGCCATATGTTCAATTTATTATTTAATTAAGTCAACTTTTATACAGTTTAGTTTGTTTTGGGCACATGCTTACAACAAGGTGATTGGATAGCTCAGTCTGTACACGCGTCTCATGTCTCCAGTTCATTGGACCTGATGTTCTGTCCATGCGATCTGAAGTCATACTTGGAATGTAGAGGCCTTCATAATTAGGGACTTCCTGAAATCTGCAGGTGCACTCCTATCTATACTTTCTCAAGGCTTTCTTGCTCTAAACATACTATGTTCTCAAACCTTATAATTAGACACACAG
>NW_020930685.1:0-2278 GCF_003984885.1 Neopelma chrysocephalum | reverse complement strand
AAAGAAAATCTAATTTGGTTCACAGTATTAGACTTAAAAGATGCCTTTTTCTGCCTTCCCTTAGCACAGGAAAGTCAAAGGATATTTGCCTTCGAGTGGGAAAGTCCCACCACTGGAAGGAAAAGTCAGCTCACTTGGACAGCGTTACCTTAAGGGTTCGAAAATATTTCCACAATTTTTGGGAAACAATTGGCTAAAGAATTCGAACAATGGCAGTCACCACCGGGAGAGGGTGTACTTTTACAATATGTGGATGATCTATTGATTGTTACTGAAAAACAAGAAGAATGTGTCCAAGGGACAGTAAGCCTCTTAAACTTTTTGGGCCCGAATGGGTATTGAGTCTCTCAACAGAAAGTGCAGCTGGTGCAGAAACAAGTGGTGTACCTGGGATATGAAGTATTGGGAGGACAACAATCTCTGGGGACAACGAGAAAGGTAGCCATCTGCCAGACATCCAAACCACAAATGGTGAGAGACCTTCGAGCCTTTCTAGGAATGACAGGTTGGTGTCGTTTATAGATATATCAATATGGACTAATTGCAAAGCCTTTATATGACCTGCTGAAAATAACTAAGGGTAACCTATCAGCATTTAAGGACCAGAGTAACAGGACCAAATTTATTTACCACAATAAAGCAAGTCATATCCCAATGTGAACTTTGTCTGAAAAATAACCCAAATACTGGAACAAAAATACACCAAGGGGCAATAAGCAAAGGGCATTTCCCAGGTAAAATTTGGCAAATTGATTTCTCTGAGCTCCCAAGAAAAAGGGGTGTTCCATTATCTCTTGGTTTTGACTGACACATTTTCTGGATGGCCCGAAGCTTTTCCATGTAGAACAAATGAATCAAGAGGAGTAGTTAAAGTCTTGTTGAACGAGATTATACCACGGTTTGGAATGCCTAAGAGCATCTCTTCAGATAGAGGTTCACACTTCTGTGCACGAATTGTACAAGCAATAAGTAAAGCACTAAAAATCAATTGGCAACTGCATACACCCTACAGACCCCAAACAAGTGGGCAAGTGGAAAAGATGAACCATTTCATTAAACAGCAAATAGCTAAAATCTGTTAAGAAACAAATTTGTATTGGTACCAAGCTTTACCTATTGCTTTAATTCGAATCAGGGTCAAACCATGGTCTAAAGAAAAGATAAGTCCATTTGAAATTCTGTATGGCAGACCTTATGGAATGAACAATATTAACAGTGAAGCTTTGGATCAGATAGGCAATCAATATGTTTATGATTATGTTATAACTGTGGGGAACAACTAAATAGGAATTCTGCTGTGGTGTTGAAAAACCAGATTAAACAACCTGATTGTAAAGCACATCCATTCACTTCTGGTGATTGAGTATATGTTAAGAATTTTTCAGGAGACCCTCTGCAAGAAAAGTGGGATGGACCTTTCCAGGTGTTGCTGACCACGTTCACAGCAGTCCGGATAAAAGAACGACCCACCTGGATTCACTACCTCCGAGTCAAGAGAGCCCCTGAGAAACCATGGACCTCAGAACCCATAGGACCAACCACTCTCAAGTTCACCTGACTGACTACTGGGATCTTAATGAGTATGGTGACTATAATCTGGGCTAGATCATTAGAGTGGTCATAGTCTCAACCCTATATTGGGCATTCTGGTTCTATGGGAAAAGATTTTTCAAGAGATTACAAATGGAACTAATTTTGTGTTTGTAACTTTACTAAAATAATAGGCTGTGATTTTAACTATACAATTCCAATAACTACTGGGCAATTAATTGAAAATAATTATTTGTTGTATCATGATGTACCTAAATTACAAATAAGGGTGGATATAAGTCTTTTCCAGAAGATGCTTGAACACCCAGATATAGAAAAGATGGTGCAAGAGGTAAATAAAACCACCTGACGTATGCTTTGGCAAGTGAAACATGATACCGAAAGTATAAAGACCATATTGACAAAGGTAGAGCAAGTAGGAGAACATCATTGGTGGGATATTTTTCTGGGATACTCCCCCACAGGCTCTCAAGTGTTCCATTTCCTAATATATCCAATCTTAGTATTGGTGAGTGCTGTTGCATTGTTATCATTACTCAATTTATGGCTGTGGTGTAAACTCAGTACACTTACTAAAAGGATACAGATAATACAATACAAAATTCCCATCAAGAGCAATTGTTGAAATATAGATTATGACCTTTGCAAAGGAACTTGCAAAGGAAGAAAGAAAGGGGGGAATTGATGGCAAAAAGGCACAAAAAAAGAGTTAACAAAGATTCAGCTT
>NW_020930684.1:0-2712 GCF_003984885.1 Neopelma chrysocephalum | reverse complement strand
ATTGATGGCAAAAAGGCACAAAAAAAGAGTTAACAAAGATTCAGCTTGTATACCTTGTCCTGTTTGCTCTACCAGTTTTGCTAGAAGAACATTTTAGGAGCACTGGTTAATATCATGTTCTGTTCTGCTCACTGGACCAAAGGCCTTATTATAGAAAGAATTGGAGTAGTACACACACAGTAATAAATTAGGTAAACTAGACATTTGAATAAGATCTAGAAGGCCCAGAGCCAGGATTTTGCAAGCTTGAAGAATTCAGGTCACCTAATTGAAGAGGTCAAATTGAGGAAGACGTCCATGGCAACCACCAGAGGGATGAAGGCTTGAGGAGAAGACCCCCAAAGTAGAAGACTGCGCATGTCTGGAAAGACTCCGCCCAGAGACTAGCCTACTTATTAATATGTATGTTAGATGATGCAACCAAGTATCTAAAGTGTATAAAATGGCTTAGTTTTGCACTTTCAGGTAGAGCAAGTTTGTCCAGCACCAGCTGGCTTGCTCCCAACATTGAATAAACAAATACCTTGCTGCTTAAAGATACAAAAGTCTCTGAGCAGTTCTTCATACCGAGGTTTTTTGGCATCAATTTGGCAACTGTGGCAGCGCCCTCTCCGCCTGACTGCAGAATCCATCGGAGCTCGGGACCCCCTGGGCGCACCCCGGGTGAGTTTTACTCGGAGGGGCTTCCCTCTTCGTCAGCTTACTGTGGGGGTGGACAAGGACTTGCTGCTTATTGATAAAAGGTATTTGTATCTGACTTGTTTGTGGTTTTTGTTCAGTTTTTGAGTTCCCATAAGATGAAGACGGGACACTGTCTCGCTGGGAGTAACGGAAAAGGACACTTTTCCTGGGGTGATAGCCCCTTAGAGCTGGTATGTTCCAGATTTGTTTGTATTTGGCCAAATATTGTTTATTTTGAGGGAAACAAGGTATCTAAGTTTCCTTTTGGTTGTTCTTTTGTTTATGGTATTGGTTTCCTGTGGAGTATTTACAGGATAATGGACACTTTGTGAACAATCCATATTACCAGCTCTGAGGAGCAGTAGGCCTCACTTGACATAACTTTGGAGGTTATTAAAAGAATAGTTTATAGTTGCAAGTTGTGTGAAACTCTGTGTGTTTATAGTTGTAAGTTATGGGAAAACTGTGTGTTTATAGTTGAAAGTTGTGGGAAACTGGAGATAAAGAGAAAATTGGAAAGTCCCTGAGGCGGATCGATAGGAGGGACTTTGGGCGGCACGAATGACATCAGGACGCATGGACAGAGCATTGGGACCAATGAGCTAAAGGCATGAAACACATGCACAGACTGAGCTATCCAATCGCTTTGTTGTAATCACGTACCCGGAAAAAGCTAACTCATTTAAATAATGAATTGAACATCGTTTGATCATATTGATCATCTGTGTGTTGTTCCTGAACTCTTGCCATCAACAGTTCCCTTAAGTTCATAACCACCCTATGAACTGGGGATTGGGGCGTCACTATTGGATTAATAGTTCTGTGCGTGTTTATTGTCATTTTGTGTTGTCTTGTTTGTTTTCGGAAAAGTTATTGTGTACCTGATATACCTTGCTTACCTTGAAACATCCAGGACCACATAGTTAAAGGTATTATCATGCTAAGAATTGCTATATGAGAGGTAGTGTTGAACAGTTAACTATAAGCACACCACATTGGATAAGACCTAGAATTAAGATCTGTCCATTTTGAAACTGTTGGTTATATGTACGAGCCTTGTGTAACAGATGTAAGGTTTGCCTCCCCCACAGACAAGGTTGGGACAGAGCCAGTGTGCATATTGTAGAAAAGAAGGACACTGAAAGCAAGAATACCCTGAAGTAACAGATGGAAATACAGGCACAGGAAGGGCTGTTGTTGCTTACAGAGTACTGAGTGAAGGGGGGGGCAGCGGGGCTGCACCTAGGGTACCTGCTGGTAAAAATTAGGCTAGGGGAAGAAAAAGAAGAATTGGATTTTCTAATTGATACTGGGACTACATTTTCTATTTTGAATCAAGAATTGATACCTAAAAGTGATAAGTTTGTTCAAGTCATGAGTGCAACTGGCCAATCAGACAAAGCCTTCTTTTTGAAACCCCTAAAGTTCAAAATTGGAAAACAAATGGGAGTGCATCAGTTTTTGTATTTACCAAATTCACCCAAACCCCTATTGGGCAGAGACCTACTAGAAAATCTGTGAGCTGTAATAGAATTCAAACAAGGTAAAATTGAATTTAAGGTAAAGGAAGAAAGATTAATAACAGCTCTGAGTTTAGCAATGAGCTATGTGGAGCCAAGCCAGGATAATTCAAACGTCAATCAAATTTTAGATCAGGTATGCCGAGGAATTTGGGTTACTGAAACACCAGGAAGGTCGAAATGGGCAGCTCCCATTCAAACAGAATTACAGCCAGGAGCAAACCCAGTAATTAGGAAGCAATATGCACTGAGGCTAGAAGATAGAAAAGGACTTGAACCAATAATAGATAACTTCTCGAAGTTAGGGCTTTTGGTAGAGTGTCAATCAGATTTCAACACCCCAATTTTACCAGTCAAGAAACCAAATGGAACACATAGGTTGGTTCAGGATTTAAGAGCAGTAAATAAAATAGCTAAAACATACATGCAGCTGTGGCAATCCCATATACCCTCTTAACAAAATTAAAGAAAATCTAATTTGGTTCACAGTATTAGACTTAAAAGATGCCTT
>NW_020930683.1:0-347 GCF_003984885.1 Neopelma chrysocephalum | reverse complement strand
ATCTACTCTTTCCAACTGGCAATAAACACACCCTGCTAAGGCTGATTTTCACTGTCCAAAAACACCTTTCCATGACCTCAGGTAAAGAATAAGGGCACTCCAAAACTCCTTTCACTAAAGGCCATCAGCCCACTGTGACACAAGTGAGAGCTTTGGCGAGATTAAATCACCAATTTGTCAGCTCTCTGGGTGCCTCTGAGACACAACTATTTGCTTAATATACAATAATTAGCACACAATACCAGAGACATAACTACTTGTTCACGCATATATACATATTATATATGTATATAAATAAAAATATACATATATATAATATACATGTATATATATATTTTACACATATA
>NW_020930682.1:0-357 GCF_003984885.1 Neopelma chrysocephalum | reverse complement strand
ATCTACTCTTTCCAACTGGCAATAAACACACCCTGCTAAGGCTGATTGTCACTGTCCAAAAACACCTTTCCATGACCCCAGGTAAAGAACAAGGGCACTCCAAAACTCCTTTCACTAAAGGCCATCAGCCCACTGTGACACAAGTGAGAGCTTTGGGGAGATTAAATCACCAATTTGTCAGCTCTCTGGGTGCCTCTGAGACACAACTATTTGCTTAATATACAATAATTAGCACACAATACCAGAGACATAACTACTTGTTCACACATATACACATATAATATATATATAAAAATAAAAATATACATATATATACATATATATAATATACATGTATATATATATTTTACACATATA
>NW_020930681.1:0-324 GCF_003984885.1 Neopelma chrysocephalum | reverse complement strand
GAACAGGGATCATCAGGACATGAAAGAAAACTCCCTGACCTGTGGAACAAGGATCACACCAGGCTCAGCTCCACACACAGGGAATCTCCCAGTCACACAATAAATGTGTCACTTGTTCCACACTGAGCCAAGAGGATCAGGTGAAGGTGAAAACCTTCACCCCCCTTGTTTGCTCTCTCAGCAGCTCCAGGTGCCTGCCCGGATCCCTGGAGCACGGACACCCAGCAGCTTCAGGCTGTGCCAAGCCAGGCTGGGCTCCTTCAGCTCCTTGCAGACAGAACAGGGATCATCAGGACATGAAAGAAAACTCCCTGACCTGTGGAA
>NW_020930680.1:0-564 GCF_003984885.1 Neopelma chrysocephalum | reverse complement strand
CTAACAACTCCTCTTTTATTGGTATTACATCTTAGCTTGCCCTGATTAAAATTAATGTCTTTGCATATATGTATAAAAATGGGGATTAAAAGATCTACATATTTAGATGGTCAGAGATGAAACATCCGCACACGGGGTGCCCAATTTCAAAGAGCAGATAGAAAAAAACAACTGCAAGAAAAGTCAGAGCACCTGCTCTTAGCAAACATGACAACCTGCCAGAATTTCATCTTGAGATGTGCTTAAGACTGTGACAGAGATAACCAGAAATTACTGTGCACTGGGATAGCAAATTAAAATCCAGAAGTCAGTGAGGCCACAGGATATTGGATTTAAGACCATGAAGAGGTTGTCAGTGTTTGCTAAGAGCAGGTGCTCTGACTTTTCTTGCAGTTGTTTTTTTCTATCTGCTCTTTGAAATTGGGCACCCCGTGTGCGGATGTTTCATCTCTGACCATCTAAATATGTAGATCTTTTAATCCCCATTTTTATACATATATGCAAAGACATTAATTTTAATCAGGGCAAGCTAAGATGTAATACCAATAAAAGAGGAGTTGTTAG
>NW_020930679.1:0-910 GCF_003984885.1 Neopelma chrysocephalum | reverse complement strand
GGTTGCTTCTGTCACCTCCTTGGTCACTTCTGTCACCTCCCTCATCACCTCTGTTGCCTCTCTGGTCACCTCCCTGGTCACCACCCTCACCTCCCTGGTCACCTCCCTCATCACCTCTGACAACCTCTCATGTCACCTCCCTGCCCCGTGGTGGCTTCGTCACCCAGTGTGTGGCCCCAGCCTCAGTTTGCCCATCTCTGGTGACCCGTGAAAGAATGGGGAATGGCCTGAAGTTGTGCCAGGGGAGGTTCTGAGGGGCTTTGTAGAGGGTCAGGTTGGATCTCAGGGAAAGGTTCTTCCCCCAGAGGGTGGTTGGCACTGACCAGGCCCCCCAGGGCAGTGGGCACAGCCCCAAGGCTGCCAGAGCTCCAGGAGTGTTTGGACAACGCTCTGAGGGACAAGGTGGGATTGTTGGGGTGTCTGTGCAGGACCAGGGGTTGGATTTGATGATCCGTGTGGGTCCCTCCCAGCTCAGGATATTCTGTGCCCTGCGCTATGGGCTCGTACCAAGGGCCCTCCCCGTCCTGCTGGGTCACCTGTGGGTGTCCCCAGAGGTGTGGCATGGGGTAGAACTGCTCTGTGTTACCACCCAGGGTGTCTCCCCAGCCCCAGGAATGCCCCTGTCCCTCCTGCTGGTGTCACCTGGCGTCCAGCAGTTTGGGGTCCAGCGGTGGGTACATGGATCTCACCACGTCGTCCACCCTGTGGTGGGGATGGCGTTAACCCCCGGGACACTGTGGTGACACCATCCACCACACCCTTTCCAATTCTCAGGAACCCCCTTGGAGCCTCCTTGGAGACCTGAGACCCTCCTCAGAGCCTCAGGAACCCTCCCAGGGACCCAGGAACACTCCAGAGCCCCAAGACCTCCCTGAGAGCCCTGAGACCCTTCTGACCCCCAGGACCTCCT
>NW_020930678.1:0-878 GCF_003984885.1 Neopelma chrysocephalum | reverse complement strand
CACCTCTGTTGCCTCCCTGGTCACCTCCCTGGTCACCACCCTCACCTCCCTGGTCACCTCCCTCATCACCTCTGACAACCTCTCATGTCACCTCCCTGGTCACCTCCCTGCCCCGTGGTGGCTTTGTCACCCAGTGTGTGGCCCCAGCCTCAGTTTGCCTGTCTCTGGTGACCCGTGAAAGAATGGGGAATGGCCTGAAGTTGTGCCAGGTGAGGTTCTGAGGGGCTTTGTAGAGGGTCAGGTTGGATCTCAGGGGAAGGTTCTTCCCCCAGAGGGTGGTTGGCACTGACCAGGCTCCCCAGGGCAGTGGGCACAGCCCCAAGGCTGCCAGAGCTCAGGGAGTGTTTGGACAACACTCTGAGGGACAGGGTGGGATTGTTGGGGTGTCTGTGCAGGGCCAGGGGTTGGATTTGATGATCCGTGTGGGTCCCTCCCAGCTCAGGATATTCTGTGCCCTGTGCTATGGGCTCGTACCAAGGGCCCTCCCCGTCCTGCTGGGTCACCTGTGGGTGTCCCCAGAGGTGTGGCATGGGGTGGAACTGATCTGTGTTACCACCCAGGGTGTCTCCCCAGCCCCAGGAATGCCCCTGTCCCTCCTGCTGGTGTCACCTGGCATCCAGCAGTTTGGGGTCCAGCGGTGGGTACATGGATCTCACCACGTCGTCCACCCTGTGGTGGGGATGGCGTTAACCCCAGGGGACACTGTGGTGACACCATCCACCACACCCTTCCCAATTCTCAGGAACCCCCTTGGAGCCTCCTGGGAGACCTGGGACCCTCCTCAGAGCCCCAGAAACCCTCCCAGGGACCCAGGAACATTCCAGAGCCCCGAGACCTCCCTGAGAGCCCTGAGACCCTTCTGACCCCCAGGACCTCCT
>NW_020930677.1:0-480 GCF_003984885.1 Neopelma chrysocephalum | reverse complement strand
GCTGTGGTGGTACCAAGGATGCTGTGGTGGTGCCAAGGATGCTGTGGCGGTACCAGGGATGCTGTGGTGGTACCAGGGATGCTGTGGCCACACTGAGGATGCTGTGGCCATGCCAAGGATGCTGTGGCCGTGCCAAGGATGCTGTGGTGGTACCAGGGATGCTGTGGCGGTACCAGGGATGCTGTGGCCATGCTGAGGATGCTGTGGCCGTGCCAAGGATCCAGTGGCTGTGCCAAGGCCGGCTCAGCAGTGGAAGCCACAGGCTCCGGCGCTCAAACACAGCCCCCAGCCCAGCACCGAGCACCAGGCACCCCCTTTACCCCCCACCTGGCACCTACTCTATGCAAAAGCAGACTGTGCAAGGAGATGAGGGGTAAAATCACGGGGAAGGGTGAAGAAAATCCTTCCCCCGGGCCGAAGAGCAGCGCGCTCCGCTTCCCTCGCGGGCGGATTATCCCCGGGTGTGTTGCATTGGAAATG
>NW_020930676.1:0-579 GCF_003984885.1 Neopelma chrysocephalum | reverse complement strand
TGTGGTGGTACCAAGGATGCTGTGGCCATGCTGAAAATGCTGTGGCCATGCCAAGGATGCTGTGGTGGTACCAGGGATGCTGTGGTGGTACCAGGGATGCTGTGGTGGTACCAAGGATGCTGTGGCAGTGCCAAGGATGCTGTGGTGGTATCAAGGATGCTGTGGTGGTATCAAGGATGCTGTAGTGGTGCCAAGGATGCTGTGGTGGTACCAGGGATGCTGTGGCCATGCTGAGGATGCTGTGGCCATGCTGAGGATGCTGTGGCCATGCTGAAGATGCTGTGGCCGTGCCAAGGATCCCGTGGCTGTGCCAAGGATCCCGTGGCTGTACCAAGGCCGGCTCAGCAGTGGAAGCCACAGGCTCCGGTGCTCAAACACAGCTCCCAGCCCAGCACCGAGCACCAGGTACCCCCTTTACCCCCCACCTGGCACCCACTCTATGCAAAAGCAGACTGTGCAAGGAGATGAGGGGTAAAATCACGGGGAAGGGTGAAGAAAATCCTTCCCCTGGGCCGAGGAGCACGCGCGCTCTGCTTCCCTCGCGGGCGGATTATCCCCGGGTGTGTTGCATTGGAAATG
>NW_020930675.1:0-700 GCF_003984885.1 Neopelma chrysocephalum | reverse complement strand
GGAGGAAAAAACAAAAGGGAAGTAACATATTTGGAGTTCTAATTCTCCAGTGGTTTCTCCAAAACCACAACAATGACTTTTCACTGTTTGAAGAGAGTGTTGGTGTTTATAGCTTTGACTTTTATTTATCGAACAATAAACACCAAATGCTAGCAAACAAGAAGGGAAAGATCTTGTCTTCATTCCCTTTCCGTATAATTACAACATATTTCCATTCATTTGCTTACAGACCTGTTGTTTATGCCTTATGTATTACATACCTTATGTATTACAGAGGTATATGTAAGTGTAGATAGAATGGAAATATGTTGTAATTATACGGAAAGGGAATGAAGACAAGATCTTTCCCTTCTTGTTTGCTAGCATTTGGTGTTTATTGTTCGATAAATAAAAGTCAAAGCTATAAACACCAACACTCTCTTCAAACAGTGAAAAGTCATTGTTGTGGTTTTGGAGAAACCACTGGAGAATTAGAACTCCAAATATGTTACTTCCCTTTTGTTTTTTCCTCCCTCCCGCCCCATCTAATAATGAAGTGGCAATATAGAGAAATATAAGTAAAAATAACAATTTACTGAAGCAAATAGCAGTAACTGCAAAGATATGGAGGAAAAAACAAAAGGGAAGTAACATATTTGGAGTTCTAATTCTCCAGTGGTTTCTCCAAAACCACAACAATGACTTTTCACTGTTTGAAGAG
>NW_020930674.1:0-911 GCF_003984885.1 Neopelma chrysocephalum | reverse complement strand
TGGATAAAAGAGCAGAAGTTGTCGTTTTGCACAATATTAAATAGCACATTTTAATAGACTAAAAACAAACCCAAAACTGCCCAGTCTCCCATGTAATTTAAAAATGTGCGTTAGTAAAATTGGAGCAGTGCTTTTTATTGGAGTGAAGTGAGAAAGACTCTTTAAGTCTTTTGACCTTTTATTAGTTTGAAGTACAGTACAGGGGGTTTTCTCAATTGCACAGAAAAGGGAAATTGCTTAAGTTGGGGAAAGGACAGTATATTGGTGCTATCTAGTGGTGCACTAAAGTAGTTAGGGAAGATAAAAAAAAACGTGAAAAGAGTGGAAATCCTTTGTCCCCAGTCTGTTCTGTGTTCTCTTTTGTATTTTTACCTCATGTCAATCTTCTATGTTCTAGGATTTCTTGAATGCATAGGACAAAGGATTTCCACTCTTTTCACGTTTTTTTTTATCTTCCCTAACTACTTTAGTGCACCACTAGATAGCACCAATATACTGTCCTTTCCCCAACTTAAGTAATTTCCCTTTTCTGTGCAATTGAGAAAACCCCCTGTACTGTACTTCAAACTAATAAAAGGTCAAAAGACTTAAAGAGTCTTTCTCACTTCACTCCAATAAAAAGCACTGCTCCAATTTTACTAACGCACATTTTTAAATTACATGGGAGACTGGGCAGTTTTGGGTTTGTTTTTAGTCTATTAAAATGTGCTATTTAATATTGTGCAAAACGACAACTTCTGCTCTTTTATCCAGTTAACCTCAGTGGGAGTCTCAGTGTTCACCCTGACTGTTCTCAGTGCTGACAGGTGGGTCTGTGCAACTGATGTGCCAGGAGGTGCTGCAGGTGTGAAGTTAGAAATGGATAAAAGAGCAGAAGTTGTCGTTTTGCACAATATTAAATAGCACATTTT
>NW_020930673.1:0-310 GCF_003984885.1 Neopelma chrysocephalum | reverse complement strand
GTGGCCTTCCAGTACCTTAAGGGAGCCTACAGAAAGGATGGAGATGGACTTCTTACAAGAGTATGTAGTGATAGGATGGGGGGAGGGGAAGGATGGATTTAAACTGAAAGAGAATAGATATTAGGAAGATTAGATTAGATATTAGGAAGAAAGTCTTTACTGTCAGGGTGATGACACACTGGACCAGGTTGCTCAAAGCCCCATTCAGCCTGGCCTTGAAGACTTCCAGGGATGGGGCATCCACAGTTCTCTGGGCAACCTGTTCCAGTGTGTCATCACCCTGACAGTAAAGACTTTCTTCCTAATATCT
>NW_020930672.1:0-587 GCF_003984885.1 Neopelma chrysocephalum | reverse complement strand
GAGTAGTGTGGAGGATCAACTATCAGATTGGGAGAGATACAAGAAGTGGAGAGAGCTGTATGGGAACTGAATGGACTGTGAATTCTGAACACACGAAATGGACTTATTCACATCACGGACTGACTGTTATTTTCCCCAGTTTTACTGTGTTATTTACTCCTATAGTTGTACCCCTGTTTGTCACTGGTTTTTATGAAATTTTAATGTACCCTCCATGTTAGCCTTTCTTCCCCCTCAGGTTTTCCCGCCTTAACTTGTTTACTCCCTTGTTCTCCCCTGCTTTCCCGCTCCTCTGCTACTGATTGGCCAAGGTTTGCCGCAGTGCAGAGTGAGCTTTCATTGGCCCTTTCCCCTAGATACTCCAAAGTCCCCCCTACCTCTCCCTCATCCTCCAATCCTTGCCTTCCCTTAGTTGTCAATCCCATGCTCCTCCCCAGTTCTGAATCCTCCCCTCAGACCTACCCTATTTAAGTCCCTGTTTTACCTTAATAAATCGGCATTGCTTCACCAACCTTCAACTGTGTCCTGACCCTCCTTCGCAGTGCCGCGTCCCATTCCCCTTTACCCCTCGGGCCGTGGCAGAGTAG
>NW_020930671.1:0-6298 GCF_003984885.1 Neopelma chrysocephalum | reverse complement strand
CCTTAGCTATATTCATATGGCCTCGTGTTTCTAATCAATCCTCAATATTTCCCCCGTTTTTATTTTTTGGGACAGCAACGCTTTCTTTGTCGTAGTTTTCACACGTCTACCAACACAAGAAAAGGCAACATGAGCTATCACTAAAATTACAATAACTGTCAATACCCATCGTAGGCCTTCCTTAATATAACTTAGAGCCCATTCAGATATAAAACCAAAGATAGATTGAAGCCACGAGTCTATAGGACTAGTTATTATTGTCACTTTCATTGTGTGGTCTGTGCATTAAAGTGTGTTTGTGAATTTGTGTCCGTATGTTTATACACATACATGCATGCACTTTCACTCATTTACTTTCACGCGGTGGCCACCATCACTCAAACACATCTCACACAAGCATACTCCTGAGTTTCATGTCACTGCGTTCTTAAGAAATTATAATGATCCTTTAGTACCTTATAATGCTATAGTTTTTTAACCAGATAAAGTTAATCAGACAGATAAGCTTTCTTCTACCAATGCTTAGTGAGTAATCAATGGTGTGAGGAACCTCGACATTGGCAATCATACTCATAAAAGGGAAACTTATTACATAGCCGTTCAATGAAATAGACAGAAATCTTAACATCTTTGCTAGAATACAAAACAGTAAATCAAGTCTGGGCACGTAAGTCTTGCAGTTCCTTTGTGTACAGTTATTCAGTCAATTCAGATGCTGTTCCAGTGTCTCCTTCGTCAGCAGGTGCAGGGGAATCACGTGTTGAAGAGGCTGGAGGTGGTGGTCCAAGGTCAGGTGAGGCTGCAGGCACCGTAGATGTTTTTCCTCCTCGTCCTCCAGGGCTCTCAATCGCTGGCTTGACCCAACGACTGGGAACCCACAGGGTGCCTGTAGAAGTGGACACACAAAAGTAGCCTCGACCTATAAAGATGACTTCTGCTGGACCTTCCCACATCCCAGTTTTAGGATTCCGATAGTAAACTCTCATGGGTGGTCCTTTTGACACCTGCTCCTTCTGATTATGTTTGACAACAGGAGGCACTGAATCATCTCCGAAAATACACAAATGGTTAAGGACAAAAAGAGTTTTGCTAACTCTCTCTCGGGCATCCCTGATGTCATTGTATTTCTCGAGGTAGCTTTTAATTGTTCCATTCATCCGCTCCACTATGGCTTGTCCAGTAGGCGAATGAGCTATGCCCGTAACATGTTTTATGTCCCACTGCTGCAAGAATTGTCCCAGAATCCTACTAGCATAGGCAGGTCCATTGTCTGTCTTTAATGTCTTAGGGACTCCCATAACAGCAAAACAATTTGTTAGATGACGTTTCACATCTTGGACTTTTTCTCCTGGTTGCAGCGTAGCCCATACAAAGTGACTGTAGGTGTCTATGGACACATGCATGTATTTCAATCGACCAAAAGCAGGAACATGTGTGACATCCATTTGCCACAGTTCATTAGCTTTTAGTCCTTTGGGATTAACTCCCACTCCGAGGCCTACTCCTTTATTCTGCTGACTGCATATAGGGCATGCTTTCACTATTGCTCTGGCATCTTCGATTGACAGTCCATATGAGTGACTGAGGCCTTTTGCATTTTGATGATATATAGCATGAGCCTCACGTGCTCTAAGGAAAGGAGAGATAGGAGCTTCTGTTACTGTTGATACTAGACGATCTGCTCTAGCATTTCCTTCTCCCAGCCCTATGTTCCATTGATGGCTTCTGATATGCAACACAGCATATTTGGCTGACCGGCAAGCAATTGCTTTGTGAAGCTGCTGTAATAGTTGCATGAGTCTGGCATTCTTAACTTCTCTAATGCTAGCATCTTCAATTCGATTAGCCACTCCTGCAACATACATCGAGTCTGTCACCACATTAAGTGCTTGATCTAGCCAGTGAGACAATGCCCACACGACAGCTGCAAGCTCTAATGTTTGTAAAGAGTCCTTTAACTGCGCATCCAGGAAGTGTTGATGCCATCGCCCTTCGTGCCTCCAGGTGGCTACGGCACGCTGCGATCTCTTTCCAGCGTCAGTGAATACGGTGATTGCATTCTGGAGCGGTGTTGTAGATCGCTTTGGAACTTGCAGCCACGCCTGATTAGCCATCCAGGCTAGCGTCGGTGACTGCAAAGGACGGATGTTAATGACGGCATCTGACACGAGTAGCGCTCCTTGCAGCTCAGGAGAATGGACTAAATACCAGTCCAAGTCCTCCTGTTTTATCGGCACTTGAATCTCATGTGGCTCTGACCCGGTCGCTTGCACAATCCGGTTTCTGCCTTTTCTGATGAGGTCTGATAAAGTCCGAATCCTTTCTTGGACTGTTCTGCGTGGTTGCAATGATGTTGTCAGCCATTCTAACACGATTTGTTGCCCCTGAGTCGATGTTGCAAGCTGCTTTTGATTGTCCCCCGTTTTTATTTTTTGCTGCGTGAGGGCTCCCATAAAATGCTTTTCTCCTGCCAAGATAGTAAAGTCGACAGGCACACCCTCTATCCGTCGATGTGTGACGCGATCAGCAATACTGGCTGCAATCTGATGCAAGATGTTTCGCTGTTCCGGGGTGACAGTCACTGCTGCTGAAGGATCTGTACCCTTTAATAGTGGTCTGAGGGGTTCTAGCCACTCATTAGGTATTCCCACTACTGGACGCAACCACTGTAAATCCCCTAAAAGTCTCTGAGCATCGTGCAAGGTGGCAATCTCTATACTGATAGACAATTTCTGAGGTCGAATGACAGAGTCTGTGATTTGCCAACCTAAATAATGCCAGGGACTGGATTCTTGAATTTTCTCAGTGGCTATGACTAAGCCTTGCTGTTGCAACTGACTAACCAACTGCTGTTTCTGATTTTTTGTAAAGTTAGTCGGCTGGGCAAACAATAAATCGTCTACGTAGTGGTAAATTACTGTCGAGGGCCATGATTTTCTGATTGGCTGTAATGCAGCATCCACATAGAGCTGACAAAGCGTCGGAGAATTCTTCATTCCCTGGGGCAACACTGTCCACTCATAACGTTGCGCTGGTCCTTCTTTGTTTATAGCAGGAACAGTGAATGCGAAACGCTGACGATCCTGCTCATGTAAAGCAATAGTGAAGAAGCAGTCTTTAAGATCGATTATTAACAGAAACCAATTTTGTGGGATCATAGCTGGATTTGGCAGTCCTGGTTGTAATGCCCCCATCGTATGCATCTGGGCATTTACTGCACGTAAATCATGCAGAAGCCTGTATTTCCCAGATTTCTTTTTAATCACAAAAATAGGAGTATTCCACGGGCTTGTTGACAAACGTAAATGTCCTTGTTGTAATTGCTCTGATACCAATGCATGTGCCTGTAGAAGACTTTCCCTTTTTAAGGGCCATTGCTCTACCCACACCGGCGTTTCTGTCTTCCATTGGAGTGGGATCGGGAAAGTCCAGGCAATGGCCGTCACGCTAAAGGGGATCTTGGTTCGTTGGTCAGAACTATCCCCATCTGTGCAAGAATGTCTCTCCCTATTAATGCTTGTACTCCATCGGGCAGGGGGAGAATAGACACGCTACAGTTCACAGTCATTCCATCCAACACGATAGTTATCGGAGGGGACCTTTTCGCCAGAGTCAGACCACCCACTCCTGCAACTGTTGCTCCTGCGTTCTCTAAAGGCCACGATGTGGGCCACCTGCGAGCTGCAACAATACTGACGTCAGCTCCCGTATCCAGAAGAGCAATTAAATGTGCAGTTTGCGAGTTCCACTGCAGCTGGATGGCTTTTCGTGGTCGTCTGGCCAGGTCTATTGTCAGCAGAGCTGATGCACCAGTAGATCCAAAGCCCTGATCTCCACGTTCGGGCTTGTCCGATAGTCCAGATGTGATTTGAGGTAGTGGTATTAGTTGTGCAATACGGGATTTAGCTGGGATATGCAAAGGTGGAAATAGTGTGTTTACCATAATCAATATTTCTCCAGTGTAATCGGCGTCAATCAGTCCTACTAAAACAGTTAATCCAGCCATTGTGGCCGAGGACCGACCGATTAGCAAAGCCCCCACCGGTTTGCCATCAATTAACACTGGTCCGTACACTCCTGTCGGTAGCTTTTGAGGACGCTGATCTATGAGGGTGCAGTCTATTGTGGTCGCCAGGTCCAAGCCGAGACTCCCTCTGGTTGCAGGTCGCAGTGCGAAGTCTGAGCCGGGAAGCTGTGAGTGGTTGGAGCCGTCACTTGTGTCTTGGCGCGGGACCCCTTCGCGCTGGCTCTCCCGTTTCCCGATCCACGCCCGCACATAGCAGGAACATGCGTATTTTGCTGACAGCGAGGACACCACACCGGACCGGCCTGGCACTCTCTTCGCATGTGTCCGTACGCTCCACACCGAAAGCATTGTCTTTGTGCTGTTCTATTTCGCTGCGTGGCTCCGGTCGGAGCTTGTAAGGGCGCAAGCGCGGCTAAAACCTGAGAGCTAGTAGCCTTCGCCTGCTCCTTTAAGCCTTCACCCAGCTCCCTAACTGCGTTCACTAACATGGCATTAGGCCCCTGGGGTACGTGCGCCATTCGCTCTAATAGCTCCTCAATTGACCAATTACCCGGGAGTGTGACAATGACACTGCGAGCTGTAGAATTACAGTTCTGCAGCGCACACTGTTTTAGCAGCGCTCCGTACATATATTCAGGAACCCCTGCTGACTGAATGGCATTAGCAACTCTGTCTACGAAAGACCCAAAAGGCTCTTCTCTTCCCTGCGTGATCCCCATATATGACGGAATTCCTCCCCGAGCTTTGATCTGATCTAGAGCGAGACGGGCTAGGCGCATAGACTCCCTGATCTTATCGGGCCCTATCAACGTTTGTGCCTCCAACCTGGTGTACGGTCCCAAACCCATCAATTCGTCCAGCGTAACCCCGTTCAAAGGGTCAGCTGCCGGTCTCTGAATCGCTACAGATTCCTGGCAAAGTGCTTGCCAGTGTGCATTATGAAGCATTTGCTGGTGCTGTGAAAGAACCAACTTCATAATACTCTTAATGTCTGCTGGCAAAAGCAAGTTGCTACCCCAAATATAATTCAACATTTGTCGGGCAGGCTCGCCCTGGATTCCACTGTCACTAACGGTAGCACGCAATTGCGACAACAGTTTCCAATCGAGGGCAGTGATAGTCGCTTCCCAACCACCCTCCTGTGCCGGATTATAAACTACCGGGAAGGCATTAGTTAAAGCCTCTGCCGCTTCTTTGTCTCCCGCTTGCAAAGCATCTGCGGCAATGCCTTGCCAGAGCTTTCGTCGCTCTACCGCGACATTACTTGATGTATCGGGTGAGGGGGGTGACGCAGCCCCGGTAGACGAGATCTGCTGGGACTCAGGGGACGGGCTAGGGAATTCTAGGGAAGGGGCAGTGGGAGTAATAAAAGCCTGCCTCTGGGAGTCAGGCGGGATATGTATAACATTAGTCGAGGGAGGCAGCGGGCACGGAGACTCAGCGAAAGGATTGCCGATGTCTCCCAAACGCTGTGCAGCGGCTCGAGCAGCCTGTTGTTCGGCTTTATGTTGTTGCAAAGCATTAGAAACAGCCTGCCACTGCTTGCCCAACTTTTTAGCCACTTTATCGTCATTCAGTAAATCCTCCCACAACTTATCCCCGTACCGTTTCCATTCACTTTCATCAAAGACCGTATTGGGGTCCGCAAAACACCCTTTCGCAAACCCCACCTTAAGCAATTCCGGTAAATCCTTTTTTAAATCTAACCCTTTAACTCCCCGCTTTCCCAGAAAGCATTGGAGTAATGAAAGTGCCGCCTGCCTCTCCATTACCTAAACCACGCGTTACCACGCTGTGCAGCCTTTCCACGAGACTTTGCGGCTTTGTCGGCGGGTCCCCTTCTTCAGGAGTTTCCCGGGCGCTGGGTTCAACAATTTCGTTGCCGGAAGCGCGGAACTTAATCCCTTCGCCGTCCAAAATCCCCGAACGAGAGGCTTTCAGCAGCGGCAGGTTTGAGCTCTTTTCGCAACGTGGGACGCGGAACTAAACTCTTTCACCGTCCAAAATCCCCGAAAAAGAGGCTTTCGGTGGCGGCAGGTTTGAGCTCTTTTTCGTCCAACCCTTTCGCCTACTTGCGCTGCACGACAAGACCGACCGAAGTTACTCGTCCGACCGTGGCCACGAGAACCCGACTTGGTTCTTTCGGAATCCGACTTGATTCCAGCCCAGAAGCCCGACTTGGCTTCTAGGGACCCCCCCTTGGTCCCTGCACACGGGCGCCATTTGTCGGCGAGGAAAGCTCTGAACACTTAATGTAAGGATCCAAAACTT
>NW_020930670.1:0-387 GCF_003984885.1 Neopelma chrysocephalum | reverse complement strand
TGTCGGCGAGGAAAGCTCTGAACACTTAATGTAAGGATCCAAAACTTCGTTTATTGAAGATAGAAAGCAACTTAATATACACTGCATAATAGGCTCATACATATTGCAGAGATTAGGCTCTTAATTGGTACTTGACTAATAGGTGATATCATCTCAACTGCCTTCCATTGTTTACACAGGTGGCTCGTTAAGTGCTTCTGTTTTTCAAATTCCAAGCTCCTGTTTTTCAGCCCAAGTTAGAATACACAAGGTCATTGCTGCTTTCTCATGGCCCTGTTATCTCAGACTTTCTCATGGGCCTAGACAGGCTGCGTTTTGCACTTTAGCAGCTCATCCATAACCTTAGCTATATTCATATGGCCTCGTGTTTCTAATCAATCCTCAATA
>NW_020930669.1:0-6298 GCF_003984885.1 Neopelma chrysocephalum | reverse complement strand
CCTTAGCTATATTCATATGGCCTCGTGTTTCTAATCAATCCTCAATATTTCCCCCGTTTTTATTTTTTGGGACAGCAACGCTTTCTTTGTCGTAGTTTTCACACGTCTACCAACACAAGAAAAGGCAACATGAGCTATCACTAAAATTACAATAACTGTCAATACCCATCGTAGGCCTTCCTTAATATAACTTAGAGCCCATTCAGATATAAAACCAAAGATAGATTGAAGCCACGAGTCTATAGGACTAGTTATTATTGTCACTTTCATTGTGTGGTCTGTGCATTAAAGTGTGTTTGTGAATTTGTGTCCGTATGTTTATACACATACATGCATGCACTTTCACTCATTTACTTTCACGCGGTGGCCACCATCACTCAAACACATCTCACACAAGCATACTCCTGAGTTTCATGTCACTGCGTTCTTAAGAAATTATAATGATCCTTTAGTACCTTATAATGCTATAGTTTTTTAACCAGATAAAGTTAATCAGACAGATAAGCTTTCTTCTACCAATGCTTAGTGAGTAATCAATGGTGTGAGGAACCTCGACATTGGCAATCATACTCATAAAAGGGAAACTTATTACATAGCCGTTCAATGAAATAGACAGAAATCTTAACATCTTTGCTAGAATACAAAACAGTAAATCAAGTCTGGGCACGTAAGTCTTGCAGTTCCTTTGTGTACAGTTATTCAGTCAATTCAGATGCTGTTCCAGTGTCTCCTTCGTCAGCAGGTGCAGGGGAATCACGTGTTGAAGAGGCTGGAGGTGGTGGTCCAAGGTCAGGTGAGGCTGCAGGCACCGTAGATGTTTTTCCTCCTCGTCCTCCAGGGCTCTCAATCGCTGGCTTGACCCAACGACTGGGAACCCACAGGGTGCCTGTAGAAGTGGACACACAAAAGTAGCCTCGACCTATAAAGATGACTTCTGCTGGACCTTCCCACATCCCAGTTTTAGGATTCCGATAGTAAACTCTCATGGGTGGTCCTTTTGACACCTGCTCCTTCTGATTATGTTTGACAACAGGAGGCACTGAATCATCTCCGAAAATACACAAATGGTTAAGGACAAAAAGAGTTTTGCTAACTCTCTCTCGGGCATCCCTGATGTCATTGTATTTCTCGAGGTAGCTTTTAATTGTTCCATTCATCCGCTCCACTATGGCTTGTCCAGTAGGCGAATGAGCTATGCCCGTAACATGTTTTATGTCCCACTGCTGCAAGAATTGTCCCAGAATCCTACTAGCATAGGCAGGTCCATTGTCTGTCTTTAATGTCTTAGGGACTCCCATAACAGCAAAACAATTTGTTAGATGACGTTTCACATCTTGGACTTTTTCTCCTGGTTGCAGCGTAGCCCATACAAAGTGACTGTAGGTGTCTATGGACACATGCATGTATTTCAATCGACCAAAAGCAGGAACATGTGTGACATCCATTTGCCACAGTTCATTAGCTTTTAGTCCTTTGGGATTAACTCCCACTCCGAGGCCTACTCCTTTATTCTGCTGACTGCATATAGGGCATGCTTTCACTATTGCTCTGGCATCTTCGATTGACAGTCCATATGAGTGACTGAGGCCTTTTGCATTTTGATGATATATAGCATGAGCCTCACGTGCTCTAAGGAAAGGAGAGATAGGAGCTTCTGTTACTGTTGATACTAGACGATCTGCTCTAGCATTTCCTTCTCCCAGCCCTATGTTCCATTGATGGCTTCTGATATGCAACACAGCATATTTGGCTGACCGGCAAGCAATTGCTTTGTGAAGCTGCTGTAATAGTTGCATGAGTCTGGCATTCTTAACTTCTCTAATGCTAGCATCTTCAATTCGATTAGCCACTCCTGCAACATACATCGAGTCTGTCACCACATTAAGTGCTTGATCTAGCCAGTGAGACAATGCCCACACGACAGCTGCAAGCTCTAATGTTTGTAAAGAGTCCTTTAACTGCGCATCCAGGAAGTGTTGATGCCATCGCCCTTCGTGCCTCCAGGTGGCTACGGCACGCTGCGATCTCTTTCCAGCGTCAGTGAATACGGTGATTGCATTCTGGAGCGGTGTTGTAGATCGCTTTGGAACTTGCAGCCACGCCTGATTAGCCATCCAGGCTAGCGTCGGTGACTGCAAAGGACGGATGTTAATGACGGCATCTGACACGAGTAGCGCTCCTTGCAGCTCAGGAGAATGGACTAAATACCAGTCCAAGTCCTCCTGTTTTATCGGCACTTGAATCTCATGTGGCTCTGACCCGGTCGCTTGCACAATCCGGTTTCTGCCTTTTCTGATGAGGTCTGATAAAGTCCGAATCCTTTCTTGGACTGTTCTGCGTGGTTGCAATGATGTTGTCAGCCATTCTAACACGATTTGTTGCCCCTGAGTCGATGTTGCAAGCTGCTTTTGATTGTCCCCCGTTTTTATTTTTTGCTGCGTGAGGGCTCCCATAAAATGCTTTTCTCCTGCCAAGATAGTAAAGTCGACAGGCACACCCTCTATCCGTCGATGTGTGACGCGATCAGCAATACTGGCTGCAATCTGATGCAAGATGTTTCGCTGTTCCGGGGTGACAGTCACTGCTGCTGAAGGATCTGTACCCTTTAATAGTGGTCTGAGGGGTTCTAGCCACTCATTAGGTATTCCCACTACTGGACGCAACCACTGTAAATCCCCTAAAAGTCTCTGAGCATCGTGCAAGGTGGCAATCTCTATACTGATAGACAATTTCTGAGGTCGAATGACAGAGTCTGTGATTTGCCAACCTAAATAATGCCAGGGACTGGATTCTTGAATTTTCTCAGTGGCTATGACTAAGCCTTGCTGTTGCAACTGACTAACCAACTGCTGTTTCTGATTTTTTGTAAAGTTAGTCGGCTGGGCAAACAATAAATCGTCTACGTAGTGGTAAATTACTGTCGAGGGCCATGATTTTCTGATTGGCTGTAATGCAGCATCCACATAGAGCTGACAAAGCGTCGGAGAATTCTTCATTCCCTGGGGCAACACTGTCCACTCATAACGTTGCGCTGGTCCTTCTTTGTTTATAGCAGGAACAGTGAATGCGAAACGCTGACGATCCTGCTCATGTAAAGCAATAGTGAAGAAGCAGTCTTTAAGATCGATTATTAACAGAAACCAATTTTGTGGGATCATAGCTGGATTTGGCAGTCCTGGTTGTAATGCCCCCATCGTATGCATCTGGGCATTTACTGCACGTAAATCATGCAGAAGCCTGTATTTCCCAGATTTCTTTTTAATCACAAAAATAGGAGTATTCCACGGGCTTGTTGACAAACGTAAATGTCCTTGTTGTAATTGCTCTGATACCAATGCATGTGCCTGTAGAAGACTTTCCCTTTTTAAGGGCCATTGCTCTACCCACACCGGCGTTTCTGTCTTCCATTGGAGTGGGATCGGGAAAGTCCAGGCAATGGCCGTCACGCTAAAGGGGATCTTGGTTCGTTGGTCAGAACTATCCCCATCTGTGCAAGAATGTCTCTCCCTATTAATGCTTGTACTCCATCGGGCAGGGGGAGAATAGACACGCTACAGTTCACAGTCATTCCATCCAACACGATAGTTATCGGAGGGGACCTTTTCGCCAGAGTCAGACCACCCACTCCTGCAACTGTTGCTCCTGCGTTCTCTAAAGGCCACGATGTGGGCCACCTGCGAGCTGCAACAATACTGACGTCAGCTCCCGTATCCAGAAGAGCAATTAAATGTGCAGTTTGCGAGTTCCACTGCAGCTGGATGGCTTTTCGTGGTCGTCTGGCCAGGTCTATTGTCAGCAGAGCTGATGCACCAGTAGATCCAAAGCCCTGATCTCCACGTTCGGGCTTGTCCGATAGTCCAGATGTGATTTGAGGTAGTGGTATTAGTTGTGCAATACGGGATTTAGCTGGGATATGCAAAGGTGGAAATAGTGTGTTTACCATAATCAATATTTCTCCAGTGTAATCGGCGTCAATCAGTCCTACTAAAACAGTTAATCCAGCCATTGTGGCCGAGGACCGACCGATTAGCAAAGCCCCCACCGGTTTGCCATCAATTAACACTGGTCCGTACACTCCTGTCGGTAGCTTTTGAGGACGCTGATCTATGAGGGTGCAGTCTATTGTGGTCGCCAGGTCCAAGCCGAGACTCCCTCTGGTTGCAGGTCGCAGTGCGAAGTCTGAGCCGGGAAGCTGTGAGTGGTTGGAGCCGTCACTTGTGTCTTGGCGCGGGACCCCTTCGCGCTGGCTCTCCCGTTTCCCGATCCACGCCCGCACATAGCAGGAACATGCGTATTTTGCTGACAGCGAGGACACCACACCGGACCGGCCTGGCACTCTCTTCGCATGTGTCCGTACGCTCCACACCGAAAGCATTGTCTTTGTGCTGTTCTATTTCGCTGCGTGGCTCCGGTCGGAGCTTGTAAGGGCGCAAGCGCGGCTAAAACCTGAGAGCTAGTAGCCTTCGCCTGCTCCTTTAAGCCTTCACCCAGCTCCCTAACTGCGTTCACTAACATGGCATTAGGCCCCTGGGGTACGTGCGCCATTCGCTCTAATAGCTCCTCAATTGACCAATTACCCGGGAGTGTGACAATGACACTGCGAGCTGTAGAATTACAGTTCTGCAGCGCACACTGTTTTAGCAGCGCTCCGTACATATATTCAGGAACCCCTGCTGACTGAATGGCATTAGCAACTCTGTCTACGAAAGACCCAAAAGGCTCTTCTCTTCCCTGCGTGATCCCCATATATGACGGAATTCCTCCCCGAGCTTTGATCTGATCTAGAGCGAGACGGGCTAGGCGCATAGACTCCCTGATCTTATCGGGCCCTATCAACGTTTGTGCCTCCAACCTGGTGTACGGTCCCAAACCCATCAATTCGTCCAGCGTAACCCCGTTCAAAGGGTCAGCTGCCGGTCTCTGAATCGCTACAGATTCCTGGCAAAGTGCTTGCCAGTGTGCATTATGAAGCATTTGCTGGTGCTGTGAAAGAACCAACTTCATAATACTCTTAATGTCTGCTGGCAAAAGCAAGTTGCTACCCCAAATATAATTCAACATTTGTCGGGCAGGCTCGCCCTGGATTCCACTGTCACTAACGGTAGCACGCAATTGCGACAACAGTTTCCAATCGAGGGCAGTGATAGTCGCTTCCCAACCACCCTCCTGTGCCGGATTATAAACTACCGGGAAGGCATTAGTTAAAGCCTCTGCCGCTTCTTTGTCTCCCGCTTGCAAAGCATCTGCGGCAATGCCTTGCCAGAGCTTTCGTCGCTCTACCGCGACATTACTTGATGTATCGGGTGAGGGGGGTGACGCAGCCCCGGTAGACGAGATCTGCTGGGACTCAGGGGACGGGCTAGGGAATTCTAGGGAAGGGGCAGTGGGAGTAATAAAAGCCTGCCTCTGGGAGTCAGGCGGGATATGTATAACATTAGTCGAGGGAGGCAGCGGGCACGGAGACTCAGCGAAAGGATTGCCGATGTCTCCCAAACGCTGTGCAGCGGCTCGAGCAGCCTGTTGTTCGGCTTTATGTTGTTGCAAAGCATTAGAAACAGCCTGCCACTGCTTGCCCAACTTTTTAGCCACTTTATCGTCATTCAGTAAATCCTCCCACAACTTATCCCCGTACCGTTTCCATTCACTTTCATCAAAGACCGTATTGGGGTCCGCAAAACACCCTTTCGCAAACCCCACCTTAAGCAATTCCGGTAAATCCTTTTTTAAATCTAACCCTTTAACTCCCCGCTTTCCCAGAAAGCATTGGAGTAATGAAAGTGCCGCCTGCCTCTCCATTACCTAAACCACGCGTTACCACGCTGTGCAGCCTTTCCACGAGACTTTGCGGCTTTGTCGGCGGGTCCCCTTCTTCAGGAGTTTCCCGGGCGCTGGGTTCAACAATTTCGTTGCCGGAAGCGCGGAACTTAATCCCTTCGCCGTCCAAAATCCCCGAACGAGAGGCTTTCAGCAGCGGCAGGTTTGAGCTCTTTTCGCAACGTGGGACGCGGAACTAAACTCTTTCACCGTCCAAAATCCCCGAAAAAGAGGCTTTCGGTGGCGGCAGGTTTGAGCTCTTTTTCGTCCAACCCTTTCGCCTACTTGCGCTGCACGACAAGACCGACCGAAGTTACTCGTCCGACCGTGGCCACGAGAACCCGACTTGGTTCTTTCGGAATCCGACTTGATTCCAGCCCAGAAGCCCGACTTGGCTTCTAGGGACCCCCCCTTGGTCCCTGCACACGGGCGCCATTTGTCGGCGAGGAAAGCTCTGAACACTTAATGTAAGGATCCAAAACTT
>NW_020930668.1:0-434 GCF_003984885.1 Neopelma chrysocephalum | reverse complement strand
TGTCGGCGAGGAAAGCTCTGAACACTTAATGTAAGGATCCAAAACTTCGTTTATTGAAGATAGAAAGCAACTTAATATACACTGCATAATAGGCTCATACATATTGCAGAGATTAGGCTCTTAATTGGTACTTGACTAATAGGTGATATCATCTCAACTGCCTTCCATTGTTTACACAGGTGGCTCGTTAAGTGCTTCTGTTTTTCAAATTCCAAGCTCCTGTTTTTCAGCCCAAGTTAGAATACACAAGGTCATTGCTGCTTTCTCATGGCCCTGTTATCTCAGACTTTCTCATGGGCCTAGACAGGCTGCGTTTTGCACTTTAGCAGCTCATCCATAACCTTAGCTATATTCATATGGCCTCGTGTTTCTAATCAATCCTCAATAGAGATCCAAACTGACAGCCATGCTTCTAGGATTGTCTCTAGGTGGGA
>NW_020930667.1:0-6897 GCF_003984885.1 Neopelma chrysocephalum | reverse complement strand
ATTGCTTATTGACTGCTTATTGAATGTGATCGTGTTATAGGTCAATAGTTTATAAAGAAGGCACCTACTTTTTCATAAAAGTGTTTGAATATTAGAGCACATGTAAGTGACAGTGGCTTGAACTTTCATTCCAGCCAAGTTAAACCAAATTGCAGTTGTGGAAAGGAACTAAATTTTACCCCAAAACAGCCTGTGATCTAATAGAAAATAATTTCCAGCAGCAGCCCCCTCCATCTGTGCCTTACTTGTGGCGTTATGAATTTGGCAACACCTCAGCAGTGAGCTACTGTTTATAAGAAGAGATCCCAGCAGCTAAAAGAAGCCAGTCATTGGGATGACTCACTACTTGCCTTGTGAACTGCTCGAGGGAATTTCTTGAAGAACTATGTCAAAATCAGCTCTAGAAACCATTAATTTGAGATCTTTCATTGACACATAACAAGCGCTCTCAGATTATTGTTGGTCAAGTTCGTGGGCTTGGAAGGAAGATTCTTTTTGTCTGTACTGAGTGAAAATTTTCCCCTTTTGTGCAAGGCAACAAGAGGATAAAAAAGGCTTTTTTCCTTTCTGCAAGAAGAAATCTGACGCAGTGTGAACCCAATCATCAAGGCACCATGAACGCCTGCAGGAGGTAAGCTGCACATACTGCATTGCATTCCCCTCAGGTAGGAACAGAAAAGCAAACGACTGGCAAATTATTCCTCTCATGGTCTTCACATGATGCTCCAGATGATCGTGAGCTGTGTTATTTGATTTGCAGCTATACAAGCCAAATTGTTCTCATACAAATGTTAAATGTCTATTTCTAATTCTGCAATTACTTTATGTAGAATCTCAACTGCAGAACTTCTGTTTTATTGATGAATTCCCTTTTGCATTTCCTAGTCTTTTATTTTTAACAAATCAGCTTTGACAGCTTTCTTCCAAGCGTGCATAAGTATGTAATTTCTGGTTTTAAGTTCTTTTTTATTAATAAACTGTATCTGCACTAGCATTTGTGGTAACCCCTACTCTTCTGCAGTAATAACAGCAGGAACATGTATGAACTGGAGCTGTAATACATCTAATACTTCTCAGACCACTCCCTAAGCTATAGGATCACAAACTAATTCATCTCCTTTTAGCATTCCAGTTCAGATGGAAATGTGAATATTAAGCCTTTTTTTCTCTTAAAAAAAAAAAAGAAGAAAGAAAGGCAGCAGGAAGAAGGACTTAGCACTGGGGCTTAACAGGCAATTTTCAGTGGAGATAACAATAACTGGAGGTCTGTTGCCACAGGCTAACACTTCTGTTTTCAAACCATTTGGGAAAGGTGGCAAAACAACGTCAAATGTTATTCCAGAGAATCCTGCGGATATGCTTTGTGTAGTTGCTCCTGATTGGTATCTTTGGCTAATGAATACCTTGACACAGACTGCAGAGAGAAGTCCACTCTGAAAAGCAGAGATAGAAAAACACGTCAGAGCAGGATGGGAAGCTCACATAGCGCATGCTGTGCTTATTCCCATGGATGAAAGCTTTGGAAACTGGTAATTTTTTATTTGAATCCTGCCACTTTCATAATATTGCAAAATGAAAGGGTATGTTTTTTCTCATACAATGATCCGCATCAACAGTGAAGAGTAAGAGTACTGTGTGTCCTCTAACAAGCCCCTACCCAGTCTCTGCCTGTCAGTGGGAGAGAAATACCAAATGGCTGGTAAATGTTTTGCATTTCCAATTATGGAAATTATTTTATTAGCCCCATACAATTTGAAGAGCTCTTTCCCAAATCTAGTCAACAATACAATGCACACTCTGGATTTCATTACAAACACTGCTGAACTGTTAATAAAAAAGAATAATTTTTAATCTCAATCTTGCTTTCTTTTATATCAGGATACATTCTCTCCGTGCTCACAGGCAGAAAACCAACGGGAACAGAAGTGAGAACTGGCACAGCACCTCTGGGTTCAAGCACCAGCAAGGAGATGATCTTGTTACAGTCCATACCCTTTACACAGTGATCATCGTGATCCTTCTAATGGCACTTTGGGGAGCCTGGTCAAGAAAGAATTCATCCTTATAGCAGCAATTTAGCAGCTTTCTTTGTCAAGTATTTAAATAAGTAATTGTGTTGATTACCCATACCCAAGAAGTACAAAAAATGGTCTCCACGTATTTCAATTTACTTGAAACTGCTTAAATGGTTGCTACTTGTGGAAGTGAATTTAACAGGCCATGCACAAACCACGATTTGTGAATGATGGACACCTGTTTGGCCTGTACATGTGTATATTACCCTCAGCACGTATATGAAACTTTGAAGCACAATATTCTAGAAAGAAGAGTTCAACTTCTGTTTTATTGGTCAACATTTTGTATGTCCACCCCAGCTTTCCATTTTTGAGCTTAAACTGTGGAGTCTCTACCTCTGCTAAGATTGCCTGTCCCAATCCATGGTAAAATATACACCACAAGCAGGAAAATAATCTGCCACGTCATGACAACATAAGAAAAAAAACTGGCTATCCTGCAGGCAAAGAAGGGTCTCTGAACATGTGAAATTCATCTACATTGCTGAAGAGACTTTATACAGGACTTGCATCCACATATTTTTAATTTATGGTAATGACTTTATAAACTCAGGAATAAAACCATGAAATAAGCTGTATTTGTAAGCATCCTTTGTCACAGAATCAGCTGGCTCAGTCTTCACTCTTGTACATATTTATCTTCAACCATTGCTTCCTTTTCCATAATTCATTAATGTCTCATGACAGCACCAGCCTCTACATACACCAGCCTATTCTTGATGGGAGGCATTCCATACTCCCACTTTTTCAGGGAAGAGGAAGTAACCCCACTCAGACAACCTGCAAGCTTTCTGGAAGTACAGCCAGTTGGCAGTCTCTGTTAAACTCTTTGTTAGGTGTATGGTTGTCTACACCAGATGAGCACAAGTTAATGGACGTGCAGTTCTGAGGGGCAGTGAGTGCTGGGGACAATAGTTCAAGCCTTGGGAGCTTAAACTCAGCTTAAGCCCCAAATTTTAGCACTACCTAAACTAATAAACAGTATCCCTCCCAAAAAAAATCCTGTAAGACATTTTGAATACTCACATAGATACACATCTGTAATTATGTAAAGAACACAATTCTTACAAGTATCATGTACCCCATTTTGATATCCACCCATAGTCAGGAGGGGTACATAAACTGAAATGCCTCTGAGAAGACCTCCACGGCATAGCTCCAGGAGTGTGTACCAAGCACAGTGTAGCACCAGAGACACCCATGCCAGCTCTCAGCAGGTGGGTGTGGGCACTGAAACTGGTGATCCTCTGCCAATCCTCTGCTGCACTCTGCCAATGCTACCAGTGTTGCTCTACTTGGGTGTGCTACTGGATACCATCCTGGAAGGGAGGATAACCATCTCCATCATGACAGGCAGGAATGTGGATATAAACTCAAGGAAGACCTTCCTGCCTGTCATGATGGAGATGGTTATCCTCCCTTCCAGGATGGTATCCAGTAGCACACCCAAGTAGAGCAACACTGGTAGCATTGGCAGAGTGCAGCAGAGGATTGGCAGAGGATCACCAGTTTCAGTGCCCACACCCACCTGCTGAGAGCTGGCATGGGTGTCTCTGGTGCTACACTGTGCTTGGTACACACTCCTGGAGCTATGCTGTGGAAGTCTTCTCAGAGGCATTTCAGTTTATGTACCCCTCCTGACTATGGGTGGATATCAAAATGGGGTACATGATACTTGTAAGAATTGTGTTCTTTACATAATTACAGATGTGTATCTATGTGAGTATTCAAAATGTCTTACAGGATTTTTTTTGGGAGGGATACTGTTTATTAGTTTAGGTAGTGCTAAAATTTGGGGCTTAAGCTGAGTTTAAGCTCCCAAGGCTTGAACTATTGTCCCCAGCACTCACTGCCCCTCAGAACTGCACGTCCATTAACTTGTGCTCATCTGGTGTAGACAACCATACACCTAACAAAGAGTTTAACAGAGACTGCCAACTGGCTGTACTTCCAGAAAGCTTGCAGGTTGTCTGAGTGGGGTTACTTCCTCTTCCCTGAAAAAGTGGGAGTATGGAATGCCTCCCATCAAGAATAGGCTGGTGTATGTAGAGGCTGGTGCTGTCATGAGACATTAATGAATTATGGAAAAGGAAGCAATGGTTGAAGATAAATATGTACAAGAGTGAAGACTGAGCCAGCTGATTCTGTGACAAAGGATGCTTACAAATACAGCTTATTTCATGGTTTTATTCCTGAGTTTATAAAGTCATTACCATAAATTAAAAATATGTGGATGCAAGTCCTGTATAAAGTCTCTTCAGCAATGTAGATGAATTTCACATGTTCAGAGACCCTTCTTTGCCTGCAGGATAGCCAGTTTTTTTTCTTATGTTGTCATGACGTGGCAGATTATTTTCCTGCTTGTGGTGTATATTTTACCATGGATTGGGACAGGCAATCTTAGCAGAGGTAGAGACTCCACAGTTTAAGCTCAAAAATGGAAAGCTGGGGTGGACATACAAAATGTTGACCAATAAAACAGAAGTTGAACTCTTCTTTCTAGAATATTGTGCTTCAAAGTTTCATATACGTGCTGAGGGTAATATACACATGTACAGGCCAAACAGGTGTCCATCATTCACAAATCGTGGTTTGTGCATGGCCTGTTAAATTCACTTCCACAAGTAGCAACCATTTAAGCAGTTTCAAGTAAATTGAAATACGTGGAGACCATTTTTTGTACTTCTTGGGTATGGGTAATCAACACAATTACTTATTTAAATACTTGACAAAGAAAGCTGCTAAATTGCTGCTATAAGGATGAATTCTTTCTTGACCAGGCTCCCCAAAGTGCCATTAGAAGGATCACGATGATCACTGTGTAAAGGGTATGGACTGTAACAAGATCATCTCCTTGCTGGTGCTTGAACCCAGAGGTGCTGTGCCAGTTCTCACTTCTGTTCCCGTTGGTTTTCTGCCTGTGAGCACGGAGAGAATGTATCCTGATATAAAAGAAAGCAAGATTGAGATTAAAAATTATTCTTTTTTATTAACAGTTCAGCAGTGTTTGTAATGAAATCCAGAGTGTGCATTGTATTGTTGACTAGATTTGGGAAAGAGCTCTTCAAATTGTATGGGGCTAATAAAATAATTTCCATAATTGGAAATGCAAAACATTTACCAGCCATTTGGTATTTCTCTCCCACTGACAGGCAGAGACTGGGTAGGGGCTTGTTAGAGGACACACAGTACTCTTACTCTTCACTGTTGATGCGGATCATTGTATGAGAAAAAACATACCCTTTCATTTTGCAATATTATGAAAGTGGCAGGATTCAAATAAAAAATTACCAGTTTCCAAAGCTTTCATCCATGGGAATAAGCACAGCATGCGCTATGTGAGCTTCCCATCCTGCTCTGACGTGTTTTTCTATCTCTGCTTTTCAGAGTGGACTTCTCTCTGCAGTCTGTGTCAAGGTATTCATTAGCCAAAGATACCAATCAGGAGCAACTACACAAAGCATATCCGCAGGATTCTCTGGAATAACATTTGACGTTGTTTTGCCACCTTTCCCAAATGGTTTGAAAACAGAAGTGTTAGCCTGTGGCAACAGACCTCCAGTTATTGTTATCTCCACTGAAAATTGCCTGTTAAGCCCCAGTGCTAAGTCCTTCTTCCTGCTGCCTTTCTTTCTTCTTTTTTTTTTTTTTAAGAGAAAAAAAGGCTTAATATTCACATTTCCATCTGAACTGGAATGCTAAAAGGAGATGAATTAGTTTGTGATCCTATAGCTTAGGGAGTGGTCTGAGAAGTATTAGATGTATTACAGCTCCAGTTCATACATGTTCCTGCTGTTATTACTGCAGAAGAGTAGGGGTTACCACAAATGCTAGTGCAGATACAGTTTATTAATAAAAAAGAACTTAAAACCAGAAATTACATACTTATGCACGCTTGGAAGAAAGCTGTCAAAGCTGATTTGTTAAAAATAAAAGACTAGGAAATGCAAAAGGGAATTCATCAATAAAACAGAAGTTCTGCAGTTGAGATTCTACATAAAGTAATTGCAGAATTAGAAATAGACATTTAACATTTGTATGAGAGCAATTTGGCTTGTATAGCTGCAAATCAAATAACACAGCTCACGATCATCTGGAGCATCATGTGAAGACCATGAGAGGAATAATTTGCCAGTCGTTTGCTTTTCTGTTCCTACCTGAGGGGAATGCAATGCAGTATGTGCAGCTTACCTCCTGCAGGCGTTCATGGTGCCTTGATGATTGGGTTCACACTGCGTCAGATTTCTTCTTGCAGAAAGGAAAAAAGCCTTTTTTATCCTCTTGTTGCCTTGCACAAAAGGGGAAAATTTTCACTCAGTACAGACAAAAAGAATCTTCCTTCCAAGCCCACGAACTTGACCAACAATAATCTGAGAGCGCTTGTTATGTGTCAATGAAAGATCTCAAATTAATGGTTTCTAGAGCTGATTTTGACATAGTTCTTCAAGAAATTCCCTCGAGCAGTTCACAAGGCAAGTAGTGAGTCATCCCAATGACTGGCTTCTTTTAGCTGCTGGGATCTCTTCTTATAAACAGTAGCTCACTGCTGAGGTGTTGCCAAATTCATAACGCCACAAGTAAGGCACAGATGGAGGGGGCTGCTGCTGGAAATTATTTTCTATTAGATCACAGGCTGTTTTGGGGTAAAATTTAGTTCCTTTCCACAACTGCAATTTGGTTTAACTTGGCTGGAATGAAAGTTCAAGCCACTGTCACTTACATGTGCTCTAATATTCAAACACTTTTATGAAAAAGTAGGTGCCTTCTTTATAAACTATTGACCTATAACACGATCACATTCAATAAGCAGTCAATAAGCAAT
>NW_020930666.1:0-889 GCF_003984885.1 Neopelma chrysocephalum | reverse complement strand
CCCTCAGGACCGATTAGGCCAGTGCTGGGGAGGGCTCAGCCCTCCTCACTCAGCTATTACAGGTACATTTGTTTGGGTCTTGCAGGCAATTTAGGGATTGTCAGTGGACCACGAAACCTCTTTCAAGAGCTGCATGCAATAAATGGAGTTCAATCTAGTGAGCAGCCAGCCTTGGGAGGAAAAAAAAAACAACACAGAAGGCTGCAGAGAAAACCCTGCAGCAGCTTTTCCCCCTTCTGCCTCCCTGTCTCCCCCCTCCTGCCACCCAAAATCCTTCCTCCAGGCCCCAGAGAGGAGGAGGGCAGGGCTGGTTCTGGCCCCTGATGGGGAAGGAGACTTGTTCAGAGGGAGAAGGCTGAATGCTTCTGTGAGAGTTATAGCGCATTAAAGAGATTGATAAGTGGAAATTTAATATTTTATTCCAGCAATCTGTTCCTATAATAGCTTCCCCTGCCTTGCAGGACCTTTGTCAGGCGCAGCCAAGGCATGTAGTGTGACATGTAACTATTTATTGCAGGCGGGTGGGTGACATAATAAAAGGCTGTGGTTGGAGATTGCCCGTCTGTGGGGTGTGGGGGTCCTGCACAGGGGGCTGGTCGTGGTCATACACACCTCTGTGACCCTAATTTGTATCTTGGCCATGGACATACACAACTGGGTGACCCTAATTTGTATCTTGGCCATGGACATAACACACCTGGGTGACCCTAATTTGTATCTTGGCCATGGACATACACAGCTGGGTGACCCCTGTGTGCATCCTGGCCACGGACACACACGTGTGTGACCCCAGTGGAATCCTGGCCATGGACATACACAGTTGTGACCCCCATTTGTATCCTAATCATGGACATACACACCTGTGTGACCCCAGGTGAATCCTGGCCAT
>NW_020930665.1:0-760 GCF_003984885.1 Neopelma chrysocephalum | reverse complement strand
CCCTCAGGACCGATTAGGCCAGTGCTGGGGAGGGCTCAGCCCTCCTCGCTCAGCTATTACAGGTACATTTGTTTGGGTCTTGCAGGCAATTTAGGGATTGTCAGTGGACCACGAAACCTCTTTCAAGAGCTGCATGCAATAAATGGAGTTCAATCTAGTGAGCAGCCAGCCTTGGGAGGAAAAAAAAAACAACACAGAAGGCTGATGCAGAGAAAACCCTGCAGCAGCTTTTCCCCCTTCTGCCTCCCTGTCTCCCCCCTCCTGCCACCCAAAATCCTTCCTCCAGGCCCCAGAGAGGAGGAGGGCAGGGCTGGTTCTGGCCCCTGATGGGGAAGGAGACTTGTTCAGTGGGAGAAGGCTGACTGCTTCTGTGAGAGTTATAGCGCATTAAAGAGATTGATAAGTGGAAATTTAATATTTTATTCCAGCAATCTGTTCCTATAATAGCTTCCCCTGCCTTGCAGGACCTTTGTCAGGCGCAGCCAAGGCATGTAGTGTGACATGTAACTATTTATTGCAGGCGGGTGGGTGACATAATAAAAGGCTGTGGTTGGAGATTGCCCGTCTGTGGGGTGTGGGGGTCCTGCGCAGGGGGCTGGTTGTGGCCATACACACCTCTGTGACCCTAATTTGTATCTTGGCCTTGGACATACACAGCTGTGTGACCCCTGTGTGCATCCTGGCCACGGACACACACGTGTGTGACCCCAATGGAATCCTGGCCATGGACATACACAGTTGTGACCCCCATTTGTATCCC
>NW_020930664.1:0-354 GCF_003984885.1 Neopelma chrysocephalum | reverse complement strand
GGTGTTTGGGGTCTTAAGTGAGAAACCCCAGATTTGGGGTCATTTAGGGTCAGTTCGGGACCATTTAGGGGCAGTTTGGGGTCAACTGTAGAGATCTGGGGTCAGGATGATCAACGGGCAGGTCTTGGGTGAGAAAACACGGATTTTGGGTCATTATTGGGGGTTTGGGGCCTTAAGTGAGAAACCCCAGATTTGGGGTCGTTTAGGGTCAGTTTGGGGCCATTTAGGGGCAGTTTGGGGTCATTTGGGGTCAGGATGATCACAGGGCAGGTCCTGGGTGAGAGACAAAGTTTGGGGTCATTTTGGGGGTGTTTGGGGTCTTAAGTGAGAAACCCCAGATTTGGGGTCATTTAG
>NW_020930663.1:0-830 GCF_003984885.1 Neopelma chrysocephalum | reverse complement strand
ATTCATGGAATTGTTTAGGTTGGGAAAAAACCACAAATCCACGTCCCCGAGTGTCACATCCACATGGATTTTAAATCCTTCCAGGGATGGGGAATCTCCACTGCCCTGGGCAAAATGACAAAATAATGTCAGAAAATAGGAAAAAAATGATATTAAAAAATACTCAATTGTAATTCACTCCCATTCAAAGAAAAATTAAATTATTTCACCATCAATTCAATGACATCAGAAAGAATGACAAAATAATGTCATAAAATAGGAAAAAATAATATTAAAAAATATTCAATTGTAATTCACTCCCATTCAAATAAAAATTAAATTATTTCACCATTCAGTTCGCATCAATTCAATGGCATCAGAATGAAGGACAAAATAATGTCAGAAAATAGGAAAACTAATTAAATAATTAACTGATGTTAAAAAAAATTCAAATGTAATTCACTCATTCAAATAAAAATTAAATTATTTCACAATTCAGTTCATATGACATCAGAATGAATGACAAAATAATGTCAGAAAACAGAAAAAATAATATTAAAAATATTTTTTTAATATTTAAATAAAAATTAAATTAACTCACCTTTCAGTTCACATCAATTCAATGACATCACAATGAATGACACAATAATATCAGAAAATAGAGAAAAATAACATTAAAAATATTTTTATAATATTCAAATAAAAATTAAATTAATTTACCATTCGGTTCACATCAATTCAATGACATCAGAATGAAGGACAAAATAATATCAGAAAATAGGAAAAAAAAATATTCAGTTGTATTTCACTCCCATTCAAATAAAAATTAATTCACAATGGAATTCACATCA
>NW_020930662.1:0-445 GCF_003984885.1 Neopelma chrysocephalum | reverse complement strand
ATTCATGGAATTGTTTAGGTTGGGAAAAAACCACAAATCCACGTCCCTGAGTGTCACATCCACATGGATTTTAAATCCTTCCAGGGATGGGGAATCTCCACTGCCCTGGGCAAAATGACAAAATAATGTCAGAAAATAGGAAAAAAATGATATTAAAAAATACTCAATTGTAATTCACTCCCATTCAAAGAAAAATTAAATTATTTCACCATCAATTCAATGACATCAGAATGAATGACAAAATAATGTCATAAAATAGGAAAAAATAATATTAAAAAATATTCAATTGTAATTCACTCCCACTCAAATAAAAATTAAATTATTCAGAATTGAATTCTTATCAATTCAATGACAGAATGAAGGACAAAATGATGTAAGAAAATAGGGAAAAAAAATATTAAAAAATATTCAGTTGTAATTCACTCCCATTCAAATAAAAATTAAT
>NW_020930661.1:0-454 GCF_003984885.1 Neopelma chrysocephalum | reverse complement strand
TTCAGTGACATCAGAATGACACAATAATGTCAGAAAATAGAAAAAAATAATATTTAAAAAATATTCCGATAATAATTAAGATAATTCACCGTTCAGTTCACATCAATTCAATGGCATCAGAGTGAATGACACAATAATGTCTGAAAACTGAAAAAAATAATATTAAAAATATTTTTATAATATTCAAATAAAAATTAAATTAATTCACCATTCAGTTCACATCAATTCAATGGCATCAGAATGAATGACACAATAATGTCTGAAAACAGGAAAAAAAAATGTTAAAAAATAGTCAATTGTAATTCACTCCCATTCAAATAAAAATTAAATTATTCAGAATTGAATTCTTATCAATTCAATGACAGAATGAAGGACAAAATGATGTAAGAAAATAGGGAAAAAAATAATAAAAAATATTCAGTTGTAATTCACTCCCATTCAAATAAAAATTAAT
>NW_020930660.1:0-328 GCF_003984885.1 Neopelma chrysocephalum | reverse complement strand
ATCTAGAGGCTGTTATTCCCACCACATCAGCTTCATGGAATCATGGAAATGGTTTGGATTGAAAGGAATGGTTTGGGTTGAAAGGACCTTTAAAGACCATCCAACCCCCTTCCATGGGCAGGGACACCTTCCACTATCCCAGGTTGCTTCAAGCCCCATCTCATCTTCAAGGAAACGTTTTCTCATCCTCAAGGAACTATTTGATTACTGGGTTATTTGAAGAAGAAAAGAATGTTTGGTATCACTTTGTCTGTTGCTTTCCTTGCCTAAAGATTAGGAACAGTCCATCCAAAAATTCTGCAGGAAAACACATTCTAAGGTTGCTCTT
>NW_020930659.1:0-624 GCF_003984885.1 Neopelma chrysocephalum | reverse complement strand
AAATCCAGATTGCCTAAATAATACAACTTAAAACAGTGATGCTTTGGGGAGAAAACATACAAGGAATCTTTCTTCTACTACAAATCTATATTTCAATCAAAGGTATTCTGATCACTCATGAGATAATACTTTAAAACTGACAGTATCCATAAACTTGATTTACAAAAATTTCCCTAATCTGTTTCAAAATTCCTTCATTAAAAAAATAAACATATCTACCTTGAAGCCTACAGAGATCTTTTCATTAGACTTTGTAAAGCTTTCGTGTGTACACAAAGGAGCACAAGTGTAGAGTTTATATTTTACATAGTCCCCATCTGGAGAGAAGGAGGAAATTTTTGTAAATCAAGTTTATGGATACTGTCAGTTTTAAAGTATTATCTCATGAGTGATCAGAATACCTTTGATTGAAATATAGATTTGTAGTAGAAGAAAGATTCCTTGTATGTTTTCTCCCCAAAGCATCACTGTTTTAAGTTGTATTATTTAGGCAATCTGGATTTGAAACTGAGGGAAATTAATGGCATTTTTAAAAATCCAGATGATCTGATGTAACATCTCTCCTCATATGCAGGTGATCCTCAGAGAAGTTGTGTTATAAATTAGGGGTTTACTTTTGACAGA
>NW_020930658.1:0-357 GCF_003984885.1 Neopelma chrysocephalum | reverse complement strand
TCTAATTTCAGTACTGTTCAACAAGACAGATTTGTAATAGCAAAAATAAACCATAGGGATACAATTTTTAGTAAGAAGTGCAGTTTAATGCAGTTTTATGTGAGTTTAAATCGGTTGATTTGCCAAAAGTTTTAACAGTAGGCAGAGCTAACACAGATTTATTCCTGCTTGTACATACATGCCCTTATTTTGTCATTACTCTGGTAGCTCTTCCCTGTTCATTTAGAGTTCTGTCAAAAGTAAACCCCTAATTTATAACACAACTTCTCTGAGGATCACCTGCATATGAGGAGAGATGTTACATCAGATCATCTGGATTTTTAAAAATGCCATTAATTTCCCTCAGTTTCAAATCCA
>NW_020930657.1:0-6165 GCF_003984885.1 Neopelma chrysocephalum | reverse complement strand
CTTTAAAGAAGATAAGATTACTTATAGGAACAGATTTTAACCTTTTGAAGCAAATGCTGTAAAGTGTCAGATCAATTAACAAAAAAAAAAGTAAGAGCATTTTCCAAACTCTGTGCCAGTTTCAGACATTTGGTGGTTCTCAAGATCAGGGAAGTCAACAGTAAACCAAAAAAAAAGAAAAAAAAAAGAAAATTTAGTCTTGTTGTTACTATTGCATAGATACTAAAGTGATTCCTGGTGATGGACTGAGGCTTCTCCTTGTAACCTCTTTCTCTGTGTCACACTCATGTTGCAATTGTCCTTACACCAGTCCATCACCAGGAATCACTTTAGTATCTATGCAATAGTAACAACAAGACTAAATTTTCTTTTTTTTTTCTTTTTTTTTGGTTTACTGTTGACTTCCCTGATCTTGAGAACCACCAAATGTCTGAAACTGGCACAGAGTTTGGAAAATGCTCTTACTTTTTTTTTTGTTAATTGATCTGACACTTTACAGCATTTGCTTCAAAAGGTTAAAATCTGTTCCTATAAGTAATCTTATCTTCTTTAAAGTCCCTTTTCTCTAGCGAATGGCTGGTCTGGCCTCTGGCTGACTTTCTGTCTTCACAAATTTCTCTAAAATTCACTATCCTCCCACCTTTCGTTTCAGCGAGGGTCCCTGGGAAGACTCCTATGAATCCATCATTGAGAATGGCAACCAGGGAAAGCAGCCATTTCCTCCAGAAGAAAACTGTTCTGCCACATTCTCTTAAAGTATATTCTCCTCCCAGGGCAAGCACAGAGCTCCCATCAACACTAATGCACACACAGAGGTGAATATTCCCATTTGTGAGAGACCGTAATTGAATCACCATTAGCTTCAGCTTCTGGCGTTGTTCAGAATGAGTCAAGTCCTATTGCTTCTTGTTGCTAGAACGCAATAAACAAGAGTTAAACTATTTAAAGGCAGCTTTGTTCTTCTGTCAGACACCTGCTGAATGTTTGTTTAAAATATAACAACTCCAAAGAGGTATTAGAATCTGGCAAAGACAAAGGCCCAAATTAACCTTAACTATAGAGTGTCTATCAGTGCTTCTATCTCAACCACTTCAGAATCCCTTTTTTAACTGCCTATGGAACAGTTATATTACTGATCCAAATTTACCTCTAAGCTGTGAGAATGTACATTTTCCTAGTGTTTAAGTGGAAGAAGCTGTAAGGAAGCAGGATTTCATTTCACTTCCAAGGTTTTCACGGACAGCAGTGATTCAAGAATACTCCATGGAATAAGTGGTTGTTACTTGATTTTTTTTTTCCTCTCCAGGAAATAGAACCTTCCTAAGAAAACTTTACAGTCTTACATGCACACACACAAAAAAAGACCCTAAAAAATAAAAACCACTTTTATGAAAGCTATCCATCAAATGTCAAGGATAATAATCAATTTTTTGTCACAATGAACTGATAAAAGCTTTCAGTAATAATGTCATGGGGAAAAAAATTTGTGTTGGAACTCGTAACGCTCAGCCCTGATATCAAACGAATTCATAAAAGCTCAATACCACTGTAGCCCTCGGAGGCATGACAAAACACAATTTCTCATCCACAGGATATGGAATAATTCTCTCTTTTTTATTTTTTTTTACAGAGGGAGAAGTAAAAGGAAAAAATCTGAATTTCAAAAAAAATATTACACAATCCTGCTTATGCAGGTGAACATTACCGATCATTTTGGTCTTCGATATCACAAACCCTTATGGTGATTTCTCTCACATCATGCAAATGGCTGCATAATGTCTACTCCTCTTGGAATGTAAAATCAAATCAGCATTCTAATGATACAAGCCCGTGATGAGCTTGGAAATAAATATGCAGAAGCGCATAAAAAAAAAAATCAAGGCAATCAAGGAGAGCCAGCGTCCTAGCTTGGACTATAAATCTTTGTCTGTTTCAATCGTAAAGCTGGCCGAATCAGTGTAAAATTCGAGCAGGGATGTCATCAATTTCTGTTAACCTCTCTATTCTTCTTTGTGTTGGCGGTGCAGTGATGGATTGGTTTTGTCACTTGTGCTCAGTTCACAGTATGTTAACATGGAAGGGTGCAGTCAGGTTATGAAGAAGGGTTATTACTATCCCAGCTCTGACCTGGACTTACTATCTTTTCTAGTATCACAAAACCTTACTGTCTTTGGGACTCAGAAGTAGCACCCTTGGAGCTGCTTAATGCTAAACAGGGCAGCCGCAGTTGTATTCTTCCAGTTGCTTTGCTATAGTTCTTTCCAGATGCTTTGCTCCAGGTTATAGGCCCATTCTTTTCTACCATTTTTAATTAATGAATTAATGTAGGAGATGCTTATTAATCCAGCTACCAGTGCAGGAAGAAAAGTAATGAATTACTGGATTAAGAGGAATCTATGATCTGCAAACACAAAAAGATTCATAATTTTACAATCTCTAAATAACAAAGCGCTGGTAATGAAAGAGAGGTAGTAACATAAACACACTGGCATGTAGTGAATGCATAAATGTTTTAAGGAGTGGACCAAAATTCTTCTGTCATGTTGTCTTGATCATTTCGTAAAGATGTGAATTTAATGAGTTAGGGTGTTCTTCAGATCATTTTCTGCTTCTCTATGCTGTGTCAATGCACTCACTGCAATCTGTACTGCACAGCACTGAGGCACCTGGTCCTACTTCAAAAACTTGCAAGCTCAACTTTAAGCAGCTTCAGGCTCTGTTAATGTCAATGGAACTGCTCAAGTGCTTAAGTTAAGCATGTTCCTAAATGCTTTGTTGGAAGATTGTAATAAATTCTAATTCAGAGCCCAATGAAATCTTTAGGAGTCTTTATATTGACTTCAACGGCATTGTATCAGGCTAATAGAGCTCAACACCTTGCAGAACTGAGCCCTTAAACAGTTGGTTCATTTCACCACATAAGTGGTTGCTTTAGTGGTGGATGAAGTGATCCCTATGTGTAGTATTTAATATAGTGTGTTTCAGCTTGTTAAGTTAGTAAAGTGCTTTGGGATCACTTGAGATGAATGGTACAATCCAAATGCAAGTTATCATTACAGTGCCAGAAGTACTATTTTTTATGAGTGAAAAATCACATTAAAATAAATGCTTTAAAACAAAAGGAAATAGAACATTATAAAAATTCTATATCTATTTACTTCTGTAACAAAAAGCCAAGTGGAACAAAATAACTCCTGCAATAGGTAGTCTGGGTTCAGCAGAAAAGCTGAACAATTGTGGGTCAATGGCATTTTGTTACAGAAGTAAATAGATATAGAATTTTTATAATGTTCTATTTCCTTTTGTTTTAAAGCATTTATTTTAATGTGATTTTTCACTCATAAAAAATAGTACTTCTGGCACTGTAATGATAACTTGCATTTGGATTGTACCATTCATCTCAAGTGATCCCAAAGCACTTTACTAACTTAACAAGCTGAAACACACTATATTAAATACTACACATAGGGATCACTTCATCCACCACTAAAGCAACCACTTATGTGGTGAAATGAACCAACTGTTTAAGGGCTCAGTTCTGCAAGGTGTTGAGCTCTATTAGCCTGATACAATGCCGTTGAAGTCAATATAAAGACTCCTAAAGATTTCATTGGGCTCTGAATTAGAATTTATTACAATCTTCCAACAAAGCATTTAGGAACATGCTTAACTTAAGCACTTGAGCAGTTCCATTGACATTAACAGAGCCTGAAGCTGCTTAAAGTTGAGCTTGCAAGTTTTTGAAGTAGGACCAGGTGCCTCAGTGCTGTGCAGTACAGATTGCAGTGAGTGCATTGACACAGCATAGAGAAGCAGAAAATGATCTGAAGAACACCCTAACTCATTAAATTCACATCTTTACGAAATGATCAAGACAACATGACAGAAGAATTTTGGTCCACTCCTTAAAACATTTATGCATTCACTACATGCCAGTGTGTTTATGTTACTACCTCTCTTTCATTACCAGCGCTTTGTTATTTAGAGATTGTAAAATTATGAATCTTTTTGTGTTTGCAGATCATAGATTCCTCTTAATCCAGTAATTCATTACTTTTCTTCCTGCACTGGTAGCTGGATTAATAAGCATCTCCTACATTAATTCATTAATTAAAAATGGTAGAAAAGAATGGGCCTATAACCTGGAGCAAAGCATCTGGAAAGAACTATAGCAAAGCAACTGGAAGAATACAACTGCGGCTGCCCTGTTTAGCATTAAGCAGCTCCAAGGGTGCTACTTCTGAGTCCCAAAGACAGTAAGGTTTTGTGATACTAGAAAAGATAGTAAGTCCAGGTCAGAGCTGGGATAGTAATAACCCTTCTTCATAACCTGACTGCACCCTTCCATGTTAACATACTGTGAACTGAGCACAAGTGACAAAACCAATCCATCACTGCACCGCCAACACAAAGAAGAATAGAGAGGTTAACAGAAATTGATGACATCCCTGCTCGAATTTTACACTGATTCGGCCAGCTTTACGATTGAAACAGACAAAGATTTATAGTCCAAGCTAGGACGCTGGCTCTCCTTGATTGCCTTGATTTTTTTTTTTATGCGCTTCTGCATATTTATTTCCAAGCTCATCACGGGCTTGTATCATTAGAATGCTGATTTGATTTTACATTCCAAGAGGAGTAGACATTATGCAGCCATTTGCATGATGTGAGAGAAATCACCATAAGGGTTTGTGATATCGAAGACCAAAATGATCGGTAATGTTCACCTGCATAAGCAGGATTGTGTAATATTTTTTTTGAAATTCAGATTTTTTCCTTTTACTTCTCCCTCTGTAAAAAAAAATAAAAAAGAGAGAATTATTCCATATCCTGTGGATGAGAAATTGTGTTTTGTCATGCCTCCGAGGGCTACAGTGGTATTGAGCTTTTATGAATTCGTTTGATATCAGGGCTGAGCGTTACGAGTTCCAACACAAATTTTTTTCCCCATGACATTATTACTGAAAGCTTTTATCAGTTCATTGTGACAAAAAATTGATTATTATCCTTGACATTTGATGGATAGCTTTCATAAAAGTGGTTTTTATTTTTTAGGGTCTTTTTTTGTGTGTGTGCATGTAAGACTGTAAAGTTTTCTTAGGAAGGTTCTATTTCCTGGAGAGGAAAAAAAAAATCAAGTAACAACCACTTATTCCATGGAGTATTCTTGAATCACTGCTGTCCGTGAAAACCTTGGAAGTGAAATGAAATCCTGCTTCCTTACAGCTTCTTCCACTTAAACACTAGGAAAATGTACATTCTCACAGCTTAGAGGTAAATTTGGATCAGTAATATAACTGTTCCATAGGCAGTTAAAAAAGGGATTCTGAAGTGGTTGAGATAGAAGCACTGATAGACACTCTATAGTTAAGGTTAATTTGGGCCTTTGTCTTTGCCAGATTCTAATACCTCTTTGGAGTTGTTATATTTTAAACAAACATTCAGCAGGTGTCTGACAGAAGAACAAAGCTGCCTTTAAATAGTTTAACTCTTGTTTATTGCGTTCTAGCAACAAGAAGCAATAGGACTTGACTCATTCTGAACAACGCCAGAAGCTGAAGCTAATGGTGATTCAATTACGGTCTCTCACAAATGGGAATATTCACCTCTGTGTGTGCATTAGTGTTGATGGGAGCTCTGTGCTTGCCCTGGGAGGAGAATATACTTTAAGAGAATGTGGCAGAACAGTTTTCTTCTGGAGGAAATGGCTGCTTTCCCTGGTTGCCATTCTCAATGATGGATTCATAGGAGTCTTCCCAGGGACCCTCGCTGAAACGAAAGGTGGGAGGATAGTGAATTTTAGAGAAATTTGTGAAGACAGAAAGTCAGCCAGAGGCCAGACCAGCCATTCGCTAGAGAAAAGGGACTTTAAAGAAGATAAGATTACTTATAGGAACAGATTTTAACCTTTTGAAGCAAATGCTGTAAAGTGTCAGATCAATTAACAAAAAAAAAAGTAAGAGCATTTTCCAAACTCTGTGCCAGTTTCAGACATTTGGTGGTTCTCAAGATCAGGGAAGTCAACAGTAAACCAAAAAAAAAGAAAAAAAAAAGAAAATTTAGTCTTGTTGTTACTATTGCATAGATACTAAAGTGATTCCTGGTGATGGACTGAGGCTTCTCCTTGTAACCTCTTTCTCTGTGTCACACTCATGTTGCAATTGT
>NW_020930656.1:0-640 GCF_003984885.1 Neopelma chrysocephalum | reverse complement strand
ACTGCTAATTTTATCACTGCTCAGAGTGGCTAATGGTGTTATTTATACGTTTAGCAGTGATAAATGTTGATGCTAAATAAAGGCTCCCTGGCATAGGCAGGTTAAGGGCTGATATGGCACACCCAGAACTTTATCATCAAAGGAATTAGCACTGTGGGTAAGAGCTTTCCTGGTTTTCTGCAAAGCTGAACACTTATGAATGGGAAATGGTGGCAGCAATTAGCCTTTCCTGATAACAAAGCACGTCCTTAATGAGCAGTGCTTTTAAGAGCCTGGATTTTACACATCTCCCCGGGAGGGCAAAGGGAAATCCCCCCTCCTGCTTTCCATGGTGAAAAGCTGTATCTAAAAGTTCTCGTGCCTTCAGATGTGTAAAACAGGGGCTGTGGAAGAGCAGAGTCAGAGCTGCACCACAGCAAACACCCACTGAGAAGCTGTTGGGAGCAGGGATGGTCAGCCCAGGGTACCCAGGGTCACCCCCAGGGATGGGCAGCCCAAAGAGGTTATTAATGCTCAGACAAGGCTTCTCAATTCTGTGGAGAATATTTACTTTCTAGTGAAAACTCCCAGCCCACGTTAGTTATTTCAGTGGCAGTTTGACCCAGGGATGCCACGGGGGCGACTCACTGGACTTGCAGTT
>NW_020930655.1:0-616 GCF_003984885.1 Neopelma chrysocephalum | reverse complement strand
TATGCTCTGACAGCTCAGCACATGCACAAGCACCATGTGAATCCATAACTGACATCCACTGAATTCTGATGGTGTGAATATCTACCTCCAACAGCTGTCAGGGCAGCCTTTTCAGCTGGAGTGTCATTTCTATATTATGGAGTATGCTGCAGCTTTACTGGTTGTCCTGCCCCTCAGCAGACACATCTGCACACCCGAGCCCCCTGACTGTGTGGCTGCCTGGAGGGCCACGGCTGTGCTGGCTCCTGCTCCTCATCCCTGCGCCAAGCATCTGCTTTTAGCAGAGAAGGACTGGCAAATCCTAATGCTCTTCAGGGTGTGCTCTGGCTGGGTGGATAGAGAACACGAGAAGGGGCACCACACGTTTCACCAGGGTGGAAAATTGTCAGGTCTGAAGAGAAAGAAGCCCCTAGAAGTGCTGTGGCGTCACGTGGCAATGTTTGCATGACACCTCCTGCCCCTGCTCACCCCGACAGGCAGCAGAGAGGCTGGTTTGGAAGACAGTGAAGCTTTCAGGAGCTTTGCTCACACGAGCCTGATGAGCCCCCGGGGAGCTGTGGCGTCCGGCGGAACGGAGGTGGGGCCGTGACCCGGTGCTTATAGAGAAACTCAGCAG
>NW_020930654.1:0-589 GCF_003984885.1 Neopelma chrysocephalum | reverse complement strand
TATGCTCTGACAGCTCAGCACATGCACAAGCACCATGTGAATCCATAGCTGACATCCACTGAATTCTGATGGTGTGAATATCCACCTCCAACAGCTGTCAGGGCAGCCTTTTCAGCTGGAGTATGCTGCAGCTTTACTGGTTGTCCTGCCCCTCAGCAGACACATCTGCACACCCAGAACCCTGACTGTGTGGCTGCCTGGAGGGCCACGGTTGTGCTGGCTCCTGCTCCTCATCCCTGCGCTAAGCATCTGCTTTTAGCAGAGAAGGACTGGCAAATCCTAATGCTCTTCAGGGTGTGCTCTGGCTGAGTGGATAGAGAACACAAGAAGGGGCACCACACGTTTCACCAGGGTGGAAAATTGTCAGGTCTGAAGAGAAAGAAGCCCCTAGAAGTGCTGTGGCGTCACGTGGCAATGTTTGCATGACACCTCCTGCCCCTGCTCACCCCGACAGGCAGCAGAGAGGCTGGTTTGGAAGACAGTGAAGCTTTCAGGAGCTTTGCTCACACGAGCCTGATGAGCCCCCGGGGAGCTGTGGCGTCCAGCAGAACGGAGGTGGGGCCGTGACCCGGTGCTTATAGAGAAACTC
>NW_020930653.1:0-621 GCF_003984885.1 Neopelma chrysocephalum | reverse complement strand
TGCTCAGAGTGGCTAATGGTGTTATTTATATGTTTAGCAGTGATAAATGTTGATGCTAAATAAAGGCTCCCTGGCATAGGCAGGTTAAGGGCTGATATGGCACACCCAGAACTTTATCATCAAAGGAATTAGCACTGTGGGTAAGAGCTTTCCTGGTTTTCTGCAAAGCTGAACACTTATGAATGGGAAATGGTGGCAGCAATTAGCCTTTCCTGATAACAAAGCACGTCCTTAATGAGCAGTGCTTTTAAGAGCCTGGATTTTACACATCTCCCTGGGAGGGCAAAGGGAAATCCCCCCTCCTGCTTTCCATGGTGAAAAGCTGTATCTAAAAGTTCTCGTGCCTTCAGATGTGTAAAACGGGCTGTGGAAGAGCAGAGTCAGAGCTGCACCACAGCAAACACCCACTGAGAAGCTGTTGGGAGCAGGGATGGTCAGCCCAGGGTACCCAGGGTCACCCCCAGGGATGGGCAGCCCAAAGAGGTTATTAATGCTCAGACAAGGCTTCTCAATTCTGCGGAAAATATTTACTTTCTAGTGAAAACTCCCAGCCCACGTTAGTTATTTCAGTGGTAGTTTGACCCAGGGATGCCACGGGGGCGACTCACTGGACTTGCAGTT
>NW_020930652.1:0-392 GCF_003984885.1 Neopelma chrysocephalum | reverse complement strand
ATGTAGGGAATGTGACCTGTCAATAGAATACATTTTCTTATGTGTTTTTCCAATATGTTTTTTGTGGGCAGAAGGAATGGGTACTTTATGCATGTGACTCACGAGCCACTATTCTTACAGCAGCACTCCTCTTGGTGAGGTCTGTAATTTTGGAGGCACTCCCATTCCTTCTGCCCACAAAAAACATATTGGAAAAACACATAAGAAAATGTATTCTATTGACAGGTCACATTCCCTACATTCCTCCATTTCCTGATCAGTGTCTATGGTTTTAGTCATTTGTAATTATGGTGTTTGCTACTGGAAATGGCATGTAGGGAATGTGACCTGTCAATAGAATACATTTTCTTATGTGTTTTTCCAATATGTTTTTTGTGGGCAGAAGGAATGGG
>NW_020930651.1:0-536 GCF_003984885.1 Neopelma chrysocephalum | reverse complement strand
TGGCAGCATGTTTCAGATGCATAAATTAGTGGTTAAAATCCCTTTCCGTCTATAACACAAGACTGGACAATGTATGCTCATTATTGTTTACTTAAATTATTTTACTTGCATTTCGTGGTCATTAACTCCAAAGTTGCATATGATTTTCCTAAAAGGAATTAGCTTTTTATAAAAAACAAATAATCCTCAAATGCCATAAGCAGAGAAGAAACCAGATATAAATAATAAAAAAGATGAGAAACCTTAGTGAAACGAGCACATCATCTCAAGTTCAAACTATAGGAGTGTCATTTTCTAGTAGTGAGTTCTCTAAGGCTGCTAAGTCATGAACCTCCTACGTGTTTTTGTAGTAATAGTGTTATGATGCAATTGCTTCATACTGGGAAAAAAACAATTACTGAGCCATAATCCCTGCTAAAAAGATCTATTATGATTTTCCTTATTTGAAGTTGAAACTTGACCTTGTAAATATCTGGATTTATAAAAAGGGAATTGTTCAACACTTTTTATTGATTGTGGATTTTTCCTAGTGCTTT
>NW_020930650.1:0-528 GCF_003984885.1 Neopelma chrysocephalum | reverse complement strand
TGTTTCAGATGCATAAATTAGTGGTTAAAATCCCTTTCCATCTATAACACAAGACTGGACAATGTATGCTCATTATTGTTTACTTAAATTATTTTACTTGCATTTCGTGGTCATTAACTCCAAAGTTGCATATGATTTTCCTAAAAGAAATTAGCTTTTTATAAAAAACAAATAATCCTCAAATGCCATAAGCAGAGAAGAAACCAGATATAAATAATAAAAAATATGAGAAACCTTAGTGAAACGAGCACATCATCTCAAGTTCAAACTATAGGAGTGTCATTTTCTAGTAGTGAGTTCTGTAAGGCTGCTAAGTCATGAACCTCCTACGTGTTTTTGTAGTAATAGTGTTATGATGCAATTGCTTCATACTGGGAAAAAAACAATTACTGAGCCATAATCCCTGCTAAAAAGATCTATTATGATTTTCCTTATTTGAAGTTGAAACTTGACCTTGTAAATATCTGGATTTATAAAAGGAGAATTGTTCAACACTTTTTATTGATTGTGGATTTTTCCTAGTGCTTT
>NW_020930649.1:0-536 GCF_003984885.1 Neopelma chrysocephalum | reverse complement strand
TGGCAGCATGTTTCAGATGCATAAATTAGTGGTTAAAATCCCTTTCCGTCTATAACACAAGACTGGACAATGTATGCTCATTATTGTTTACTTAAATTATTTTACTTGCATTTCGTGGTCATTAACTCCAAAGTTGCATATGATTTTCCTAAAAGGAATTAGCTTTTTATAAAAAACAAATAATCCTCAAATGCCATAAGCAGAGAAGAAACCAGATATAAATAATAAAAAAGATGAGAAACCTTAGTGAAACGAGCACATCATCTCAAGTTCAAACTATAGGAGTGTCATTTTCTAGTAGTGAGTTCTCTAAGGCTGCTAAGTCATGAACCTCCTACGTGTTTTTGTAGTAATAGTGTTATGATGCAATTGCTTCATACTGGGAAAAAAACAATTACTGAGCCATAATCCCTGCTAAAAAGATCTATTATGATTTTCCTTATTTGAAGTTGAAACTTGACCTTGTAAATATCTGGATTTATAAAAAGGGAATTGTTCAACACTTTTTATTGATTGTGGATTTTTCCTAGTGCTTT
>NW_020930648.1:0-556 GCF_003984885.1 Neopelma chrysocephalum | reverse complement strand
ATTCTGTCAGGAAAAAAAAATAAAACAACCTTTATTCAGTGGGCTGAAAAACATGGATAGCAGACAGCTCCTCAGAGGCAAGGTCCCTGCCTAGCTTCCATTGACCTCCCTTGGAATTAGTGGTGTTTATCAGCCCACTGAATAAAGGTTGTTTTATTTTTTTTTCCTGACAGAATTTAAGCTTCTCCATAAAGAGGTGTAAAACACAGCCTCTCAGATCGTTAAAATGATGGTCTTTACTTCTCTAGCATATGGCAGAGAAGAAAATCCTAAAGTAAATGATTGAACATTTTGTTATAGCCTCCCTAATGTTTAAGTAAACTGAGGACTGGTAAAAATGGAGCTTGTATGAGACAGTCTTTGCCTTACTTAAACATTATGAGGATTATAACAAAATGTTCAATCATTTACTTTAGGATTTTCTTCTCTGCCATATGCTAGAGAAGTAAAGACCATCATTTTAACGATCTGAGAGGCTGTGTTTTACACCTCTTTATGGAGAAGCTTAAATTCTGTCAGGAAAAAAAAATAAAACAACCTTTATTCAGTGGGCTGA
>NW_020930647.1:0-357 GCF_003984885.1 Neopelma chrysocephalum | reverse complement strand
CTCTGCCTGATTTGCTGAATGAGGAGGAAGAGAGAGCAGGGGATTTTGAACATAAATTCAGAAAGTATTTTCATAAATAGAATATTTCAGCAGTTAAGACTGTGGTTTTAAGCAGTTCTGACTTTTCACAGATTCCCTTCCTATGCCTTGGTGGAAACAAATCAAACTCTTAAGCTGCTGCAATAATCTCTAAGAGACAAAACAGATGGAAAAAATAATGGGATAAGGTACATTATGAGTAAGATTTTGGCAGCACAAACCTAATGCCTCTGTTCTTTACCTAAATGTTTAGACTTGCAGCTGCCAAAATCTTACTCATAATGTACCTTATCCCATTATTTTTTCCATCTGTTTTGT
>NW_020930646.1:0-830 GCF_003984885.1 Neopelma chrysocephalum | reverse complement strand
ATTCATGGAATTGTTTAGGTTGGGAAAAAACCACAAATCCACGTCCCCGAGTGTCACATCCACATGGATTTTAAATCCTTCCAGGGATGGGGAATCTCCACTGCCCTGGGCAAAATGACAAAATAATGTCAGAAAATAGGAAAAAAATGATATTAAAAAATACTCAATTGTAATTCACTCCCATTCAAAGAAAAATTAAATTATTTCACCATCAATTCAATGACATCAGAAAGAATGACAAAATAATGTCATAAAATAGGAAAAAATAATATTAAAAAATATTCAATTGTAATTCACTCCCATTCAAATAAAAATTAAATTATTTCACCATTCAGTTCGCATCAATTCAATGGCATCAGAATGAAGGACAAAATAATGTCAGAAAATAGGAAAACTAATTAAATAATTAACTGATGTTAAAAAAAATTCAAATGTAATTCACTCATTCAAATAAAAATTAAATTATTTCACAATTCAGTTCATATGACATCAGAATGAATGACAAAATAATGTCAGAAAACAGAAAAAATAATATTAAAAATATTTTTTTAATATTTAAATAAAAATTAAATTAACTCACCTTTCAGTTCACATCAATTCAATGACATCACAATGAATGACACAATAATATCAGAAAATAGAGAAAAATAACATTAAAAATATTTTTATAATATTCAAATAAAAATTAAATTAATTTACCATTCGGTTCACATCAATTCAATGACATCAGAATGAAGGACAAAATAATATCAGAAAATAGGAAAAAAAAATATTCAGTTGTATTTCACTCCCATTCAAATAAAAATTAATTCACAATGGAATTCACATCA
>NW_020930645.1:0-445 GCF_003984885.1 Neopelma chrysocephalum | reverse complement strand
ATTCATGGAATTGTTTAGGTTGGGAAAAAACCACAAATCCACGTCCCTGAGTGTCACATCCACATGGATTTTAAATCCTTCCAGGGATGGGGAATCTCCACTGCCCTGGGCAAAATGACAAAATAATGTCAGAAAATAGGAAAAAAATGATATTAAAAAATACTCAATTGTAATTCACTCCCATTCAAAGAAAAATTAAATTATTTCACCATCAATTCAATGACATCAGAATGAATGACAAAATAATGTCATAAAATAGGAAAAAATAATATTAAAAAATATTCAATTGTAATTCACTCCCACTCAAATAAAAATTAAATTATTCAGAATTGAATTCTTATCAATTCAATGACAGAATGAAGGACAAAATGATGTAAGAAAATAGGGAAAAAAAATATTAAAAAATATTCAGTTGTAATTCACTCCCATTCAAATAAAAATTAAT
>NW_020930644.1:0-454 GCF_003984885.1 Neopelma chrysocephalum | reverse complement strand
TTCAGTGACATCAGAATGACACAATAATGTCAGAAAATAGAAAAAAATAATATTTAAAAAATATTCCGATAATAATTAAGATAATTCACCGTTCAGTTCACATCAATTCAATGGCATCAGAGTGAATGACACAATAATGTCTGAAAACTGAAAAAAATAATATTAAAAATATTTTTATAATATTCAAATAAAAATTAAATTAATTCACCATTCAGTTCACATCAATTCAATGGCATCAGAATGAATGACACAATAATGTCTGAAAACAGGAAAAAAAAATGTTAAAAAATAGTCAATTGTAATTCACTCCCATTCAAATAAAAATTAAATTATTCAGAATTGAATTCTTATCAATTCAATGACAGAATGAAGGACAAAATGATGTAAGAAAATAGGGAAAAAAATAATAAAAAATATTCAGTTGTAATTCACTCCCATTCAAATAAAAATTAAT
>NW_020930643.1:0-328 GCF_003984885.1 Neopelma chrysocephalum | reverse complement strand
ATCTAGAGGCTGTTATTCCCACCACATCAGCTTCATGGAATCATGGAAATGGTTTGGATTGAAAGGAATGGTTTGGGTTGAAAGGACCTATAAAGACCATCCAACCCCCTTCCATGGGCAGGGACACCTTCCACTATCCCAGGTTGATCCAAGCCCCATCTCATCTTCAAGGAAACGTTTCCTCATCCTCAAGGAACTATTTGATTACTGGGTTATTTGAAGAAGAAAAGAATGTTTGGTATCACTTTGTCTGTTGCTTTCCTTGCCTAAAGATTAGGAACAGTCCATCCAAAAATTCTGCAGGAAAACACATTCTAAGGTTGCTCTT
>NW_020930642.1:0-320 GCF_003984885.1 Neopelma chrysocephalum | reverse complement strand
AGATGCTGCCGAGCCCAGGGGACACTTGGGGACCCTTGGGGACCCTCTGGGCATGGGGTGGTGGCAGGTCCCTGCTCCCTGTGACCCCTGTGTCCCAGCCTGTGTCACCCCTTGTCCTAAGGAAGTCACAGGAGAGATCAGATGCTGCCGAGCCCAGGGGACACTTGGGGACCCTCGGGGACCCTCGGGGACCGTCTGGGCATGGGGTGGTGACAGGTCCCTGCTCCCTGTGTCGCTGTGTCCCCTGTGTCCCCAACCCGTGTCACCTCTTGTCCTAAGGAAGTCACAGGAGGGAGCAGATGCTGCCGAGCCCAGGGGAC
>NW_020930641.1:0-542 GCF_003984885.1 Neopelma chrysocephalum | reverse complement strand
AGACTGGGATTGGGGTCAGAAAGAGTCAAAAACATACACTAAGTTACCCATAGCACTCCTTTAAGCAGGATCTTGCACCACATTAATCCTTGTAGACTTTTATCAGCCAGCCTTTAATTCCTCCAGTGGAAATGATAAGCCACCTCACTTGACAGCATATTACACTGCCTCTCTGTTCTCTCAGGTCAGCTACCAAAAGGAGGAGCAGGGCTTCTGTGAAAGTGTGCTTAGGAAAGTGCTTTTGGAAAGATGAAGACGAACGTGGGTGCCAGTGCTTCCCAACCTTGTGCCCGGGCAGCTTCCCAGGGGCCAGATGTGCAGCCATGTGCCACCTGAACTTCTCCCCACACCGCTACCAGAGACACACAGACTCTGCTGCTTCCCAAAAGTGCTGGCATGCCAGGTATCATGTAGCTCGAGACAGGCATAAGTGCCAGCAGCTTCTGTGTTGTACTCAGGAAAGCTAGAGGCAGAAATACCACTGGCCATCATCAGAACAAGCCCACTGCCTTCCTCGAGCCCTGTGGTAGCTGCACCATGGT
>NW_020930640.1:0-542 GCF_003984885.1 Neopelma chrysocephalum | reverse complement strand
ACCATGGTGCAGCTACCACAGGGCTCGAGGAAGGCAGTGGGCTTGTTCTGATGATGGCCAGTGGTATTTCTGCCTCTAGCTTTCCTGAGTACAACACAGAAGCTGCTGGCACTTATGCCTGTCTCGAGCTACATGATACCTGGCATGCCAGCACTTTTGGGAAGCAGCAGAGTCTGTGTGTCTCTGGTAGCGGTGTGGGGAGAAGTTCAGGTGGCACATGGCTGCACATCTGGCCCCTGGGAAGCTGCCCGGGCACAAGGTTGGGAAGCACTGGCACCCACGTTCGTCTTCATCTTTCCAAAAGCACTTTCCTAAGCACACTTTCACAGAAGCCCTGCTCCTCCTTTTGGTAGCTGACCTGAGAGAACAGAGAGGCAGTGTAATATGCTGTCAAGTGAGGTGGCTTATCATTTCCACTGGAGGAATTAAAGGCTGGCTGATAAAAGTCTACAAGGATTAATGTGGTGCAAGATCCTGCTTAAAGGAGTGCTATGGGTAACTTAGTGTATGTTTTTGACTCTTTCTGACCCCAATCCCAGTCT
>NW_020930639.1:0-503 GCF_003984885.1 Neopelma chrysocephalum | reverse complement strand
CCACTCCTGCTGTTCCAGCCCCTTCCCCAGCTCCGTTCCCTTCCCTGGACACGCTCCAGCCCCTCCATGTCCTTTTTGTCATGAGGGACCCAGAACTTCCCCCAGGATCTGAGGTGCTCACAGCAGTGCTCACAACCTGTGAGACTCCAAGCTTAGGTGGGAGCCATTTGGAAGTGAATCCAGGAAAAAGGAGGTTCTTTGGGATGACAGAGGAGATGGCACAGGGGCCGGGCAGGCTGTGTTGGGGTCAGTGTGGCAGCACCTCCAACCTTCTCACGGGGTCCTGCCATTCCTTGCAGCGCCATGGGAACGGTGGTGCTGGATGGGCAGATCTACGTGTGCGGTGGATACGATGGGAACTCATCCCTCAACTCCGTGGAGTCCTACTCTCCAGAGACAAACAAGTAAGAGCCTTCCACATCCTACAGCTTTTCCATGAGTTTTGTGCTCTTGTGCCATGGGCATCTGGGCTGTGAGAGTGGTTTAAATAAGGGGTGGTAAAA
>NW_020930638.1:0-507 GCF_003984885.1 Neopelma chrysocephalum | reverse complement strand
CCACTCCTGCTGTTCCAGCCCCTTCCCCAGCTCCGTTCCCTTCCCTGCACACGCTCCAGCCCCTCCATGTCCTTTTTGTCATGAGGGACCCAGAACTTCCCCCAGGATTTGAGGTGCTCACAGCAGTGCTCACAACCTGTGAGACTCCAAGCTTAGGTGGGACTGAGCCATTTGGAAGTGAATCCAGGAAAAAGGAGGTTCTTTGGGATGACAGAGGAGATGGCGCAGGGGCCGGGCAGGCTGTGTTGGGGTCAGTGTGGCAGCACCTCCAGCCTTCTCACGGGGTCCTGCCATTCCTTGCAGCGCCATGGGAACGGTGGTGCTGGATGGGCAGATCTACGTGTGCGGTGGATACGATGGGAACTCATCCCTCAACTCCGTGGAGTCCTACTCTCCAGAGACAAACAAGTAAGAGCCTTCCACATCCTACAGCTTTTCCATGAGTTTTGTGCTCTTGTGTCATGGGCATCTGGGCTGTGAGAGTGGTTTAAATAAGGGGTGGTAAAA
>NW_020930637.1:0-1750 GCF_003984885.1 Neopelma chrysocephalum | reverse complement strand
TGTGAGAGTGGTTTAAATAAGGGGTGGTAAAAGGAGAGTTGGTGGAAACCAGTCCTAGAAAATCGTGGAATAGTCTCTGGGGCTGCCCCTGACCTCTGCCCTGCCCCTCCAAGGTGGACAGCAGTGACCCCCATGAGCTCCAACCGCAGTGCTGCCGGAGTCACCGTCTTCGAGGGCCGGATCTACGTGTCGGGAGGGCACGACGGGCTGCAGATCTTCAACAGTGTAAGGCTGGGATCCTGGGAACTCCTCAGCTTCAGGTTGGAAAAGCTCTCTGGGACCATCCAGTCCAACCATTCCCCGGCACTGCCAAGGCCACCCCTGACCCATGTCCCCAATGCCACATCCTCAGGGCTTTGAAATCCCTCCAGGGATGGGGACTCCACCACTGTGCCAGGGCTGGACAGCCCTTTCCAGGAGGAATTTTCCCAGTATCCAACCTGACCCTCCCCTGGCACAGCTGGAGGCCGTTCCCTCTCCTCCTGTCCCTTGTTCCCTGGGAGAAGGGACTGATTCCACCCTTCTCCCCCCTCCTGTCAGGGAGTTGCAGAGCCACAAGGTCCCCCCTGAGCCTCCTTTTCTCCAGGCTGAGCCCCCCCAGCTCCCTCAGCCCCTCCTGCTGCTCCAGCCCCTTCCCTGCACACACTCCAACCCCTCAGCGTCTTGTCACAAGACGCCCAAAACTCCCGGAGGATCGGCGGCTGTGCCTCAGCAGCGCGGGGGGACATTCCCTGAGCATTTCCCTGACTCTCCACACCCTCCCTGTGCCCGCAGGTGGAGTACTACAACCCGCACACCTCGTCCTGGCACGCCGTGTCCAACATGCTCAACAAGCGGTGCCGCCACGGCGCGGCCGCGCTCGGCAGCCGCATGTTCGTGTGCGGCGGCTACGACGGCTCGGCCTTCCTGAGCGCGGCCGAGGTCTACAGCTCCGGGGCCGACCAGTGGTACCTGCTGGTGCCCATGAACAGCCGGCGCAGCCGCGTGTCCCTCGTGCCCAACTGCGGCCGCCTCTACGCCGTGGGCGGCTACGACGGACAGTCCAACCTCAGCTCCGTGGAGATGTACGACCCCGAGAGCAACCGCTGGACGTTCATGGCGCCCATGGTGTGCCACGAGGGCGGGGTGGGCGTGGGCTGCGTCCCCCTCCTCACCATCTGAGCCTCCGGAAGGTTCTTTCTCCCGGGGGGACTTTGGGAGGGCGGGGATGTTGGTCTTCGGCGGGATTTCCGGGCGCGGAAAGACTCTATGGAACGATGCCCACGGGGAGGTTTTTTTGGGGTGAAGGTCCTGGAAGATCAAATGTGGTGAGTTTACGTGTGGGGAAGGACCCCTCGGCCCCTCCCGGAGCAGTGGCCAAGCGGATCCGTCTCTCACTGTCCATTTCCCTTTGGGAAGCACTGCCATGGGCTGGGGGAGAGGGGGACAGGCTTAATTCTGACATAAGAACAGCCACTTTATTGACTTTGGAAAATCCATCTGCACCTTCTGGGAGCACCAAACCCACCTGAACCCCCCGAGGGGCGTCGTGGTCACACAAGGGGGTCTCAGAACAGAACAAACCCAGCGCTGTCGGTTCCAGGTGCTTCTTACACAAGACCCTCCCAGCTCCTCGTGCTTTCCTCAGCTCGATGTGGAAAACTTCTCCACAGGAGCCACAGGATGGGGAAACCAGGAAGAGGAACAGGTCGGTTAAACCAGCTGATCGTTTTGGAGAGGGATGGATGTGAACGACTCCAACAGCCTGAGG
>NW_020930636.1:0-1751 GCF_003984885.1 Neopelma chrysocephalum | reverse complement strand
TGTGAGAGTGGTTTAAATAAGGGGTGGTAAAAGGAGAGTTGGTGGAAGCCAGTCCTAGAAAATCGTGGAATAGTCTCTGGGGCTGTCCCTGACCTCTGCCCTGCCCCTCCAAGGTGGACAGCAGTGACCCCCATGAGCTCCAACCGCAGCGCCGCCGGAGTCACCGTCTTCGAGGGCCGGATCTACGTGTCGGGAGGGCACGACGGGCTGCAGATCTTCAACAGTGTAAGGCTGGGATCCTGGGAACTCCTCAGCTTCAGGTTGGAAAAGCTCTCTGGGACCATCCAGTCCAACCATTCCCCGGCACTGCCAAGGCCACCCCTGACCCATGTCCCCAATGCCACATCCACAGGACTTTGAAATCCCTCCAGAGATGGGGACTCCACCACTGTGCCAGGGCTGGACAGCCTTTTCCAGGAAGTAATTTCCCCAATATCCAACCTAAACCTCCCCTGGCACAGCCTGAGGCCGTTCCCTCTCCTCCTGTCCCTTGTTCCCTGGGAGCAGAGCCTGACCCCCCCCGGCTCCCCCCTCCTGTCAGGGGGTTGCAGAGCCAGAAGGTTCCCCCTGAGCCTCCTTATCTCCAAGCTGAGCCCCCCCAGCTCCCTCAGCTGCTCCTGCTGCTCCAGCCCCTTCCCAGCTCCCTTCCCTTCCCTGGACACACTCCAACCCCTCAGTGTCTTGTCACAAGACACCCAAAACTCCCGGAGGATTGGCGGCGGTGCCTCAGCAGTGTGGGGCGTTTCCTGACGCTCCGTGCCCTCCCTGTGCCCGCAGGTGGAGTACTACAACCCGCACACCTCGTCCTGGCACGCCGTGTCCAACATGCTCAACAAGCGGTGCCGCCACGGCGCGGCCGCGCTCGGCAGCCGCATGTTCGTGTGCGGCGGCTACGACGGCTCGGCCTTCTTGAGCGCGGCCGAGGTCTACAGCTCCGGGGCCGACCAGTGGTACCTGCTGGTGCCCATGAACAGCCGGCGCAGCCGCGTGTCCCTCGTGCCCAACTGCGGCCGCCTCTACGCCGTGGGCGGCTACGACGGACAGTCCAACCTCAGCTCCGTGGAGATGTACGACCCCGAGAGCAACCGCTGGACGTTCATGGCGCCCATGGTGTGCCACGAGGGCGGGGTGGGCGTGGGCTGCGTCCCCCTCCTCACCATCTGAGCCTCCGGAAGGTTCTTTCTCCGGGGGGACTTTGGGAGGGGTGGGATGTTGGTCTTCGGCGGGATTTCCGGGCGCGGAAAGACTCGATGGAACGATGCCCACGGGGAGGTTTTTTGGGGTGAAGGTCCCGGAAGATCAAATGTGGTGAGTTTACGTGTGGGGAAGGACCCCTCGGCCCCTCCCGGAGCAGTGGCCAAGAGGATCCATCTCTCACTGTCCATTTCCCTTTGGGAAGCACTGCCATGGACTGGGGGAGAGGGGGACAGGCTTAATTCTGACATAAGAACAGCCACTTTATTGACTTTGGAAAATCCATCTGCACCTTCTGGGAGCACCAAACCCACCTGAACCCCCCGAGGGGCGTCGTGGTCACACAGGGGGGTCTCAGAACAGAACAAACCCAGCGCTGTCGGTTCCAGGTGCTTCTTACACAAGACCCTCCCAGCTCCTCGTGCTTTCCTCAGCTCGATGTGGAAAACTTCTCCACAGGAGCCACAGGATGGGGAAACCAGGAAGAGGAACAGGTCGGTTAAACCAGCGGATCGTTTTGGAGAGGGATGGATGTGAACGACTCCAACAGCCTGAGG
>NW_020930635.1:0-563 GCF_003984885.1 Neopelma chrysocephalum | reverse complement strand
TGTCCCACACAGCTGGAATTAGCTGGGCTCTGGAATGTCCCACACAGTCAGGATTAGCTGGGCTCTAGAATGTCCCACACAGCTGGAATTAGCTGGGCTCTAGAATGTCCCACACAGCTGGAATTAGCTGGGCTCTAGAATGTCCCACACAGCTGGAATTAGCTGGGCTCTAGAATGTCCCACAATTGGGATTAGCTGGGCTCTAGAATGTCCCAAGCCATCAGCCTTTTGTCCTTCACTTCCCCAGCCCACCCAAGGCTGTACCTTGACGATGTGCAGCTTGGGCAGCAGGTTGCAGTCTGCCAACGTCATCTCGTTGCCGTCCAGGAACTTGCGCGTGGACACGGGCACGTCCTCCATGCTGTTCTCGTCGATCTCGTCGGGCAGGGGGGAGTTCAGGTACTCATCCAGTTTCTGGAGGGTTTTCAAGAGGCCACGTTCTAAGGCTGCAGAGGGAGTTTTAAGGGGTTTTTTAAGAACAAAGCAATAATATTGATGCCAGCCACAGATCTGATGAACCCCTCATCGCTGTGCTCCCCAGAACAGCCCGTACACTGAAGGAT
>NW_020930634.1:0-592 GCF_003984885.1 Neopelma chrysocephalum | reverse complement strand
TGTCCCACACAGCTGGAATTAGCTGGGCTCTGGAATGTCCCACACAGCTGGAATTAGCTGGGCTCTAGAATGTCCCACACAGCTGGAATTAGCTGGGTTCTAGAATGTCCCACAATTGGGATTAGTTGGGCTCTAGAGTGTCCCACAATTGGGATTAGCTGGGCTCTAGAGTGTCCCACAATTGGGATTAGCTGGGCTCTAGAGTGTCCCACAATTGGGATTAGCTGGGCTCTAGAATGTCCCGAGCCATCAGCCTTTTGTCCTTCACTTCCCCACCCCACCCAAGGCTGTACCTTGACGATGTGCAGCTTGGGCAGCAGGTTGCAGTCTGCCAACGTCATCTCGTTGCCGTCCAGGAACTTGCGCGTGGACACGGGCACGTCCTCCATGCTGTTCTCGTCGATCTCGTCGGGCAGGGGGGAGTTCAGGTACTCGTCCAGTTTCTGGAGGGTTTTCAAGAGGCCACGTTCTAAGGCTGCAGAGGGAGTTTTAAGGGGTTTTTTAAGAACAAAGCAATAATATTGATGCCAGCCACAGATCTGATAAACCCCTCATCGCTGTGCTCCCCAGAACAGCCCGTACACTGAAGGAT
>NW_020930633.1:0-322 GCF_003984885.1 Neopelma chrysocephalum | reverse complement strand
CAAGAAATATTAAAAATCATTTTTTCAGAAGGATAATTCAATGGTAGTTGATTTGGTTAAATGGTTTGATTGGGGGGATTTTTTTTTACTTCTACCATTGAATTATCCTTCTGAAAAAATGATTTTTAATATTTCTTGTCTTGCACAATTTATACTGTCTTTATCTCCATCCAACACACATAAAGTATCATAGGAGGCTTTTAGACGATCGAAACAGGACTGAATGAAGTCTTCATGAATCACTACCTAATTACATAAAGAAATTGGTGCAATTACAAGAAATATTAAAAATCATTTTTTCAGAAGGATAATTCAATGGTAG
>NW_020930632.1:0-734 GCF_003984885.1 Neopelma chrysocephalum | reverse complement strand
AATATCCACCACAGGGGCCTGACCAAGCTTAGCCATGCCCTTTCTAAATGCCATTGCAATATTCCTGTCTCCCATTACATAAAACATTAGTCATATTTGGTATAGAAACTGGTATCATTAAGCTTGGTTGAAAGGACAGGAGCAAACAGATGAAAAAATGCATTTCAATGATTAAAAAAACATGTCCAACACCGATGTCAAGTCAAAAAGTAGCATTTTCTTCATCTGTTTGCTCCTGTCCTTTCAACCAAGCTTAATGATACCAGTTTCTATACCAAATATGACTAATGTTTTATGTAATGGGAGACAGGAATATTGCAATGGCATTTAGAAAGGGCATGGCTAAGCTTGGTCAGGCCCCTGTGGTGGATATTTAAAGGTTCTATAAACCATGAGTTTTATGACTTCTTCATTCACTGAGACAATGCAAAAAAAATCTCCACTCTCAAGCAACCAATATACATGAGAACAATTATCATAATGTCATGAGCAGAAGCCTGTAGAGCTCAGCTGAAAGCTGTTATCAGGCTTCTGCTCATGACATTATGATAATTGTTCTCATGTATATTGGTTGCTTGAGAGTGGAGATTTTTTTTGCATTGTCTCAGTGAATGAAGAAGTCATAAAACTCATGGTTTATAGAACCTTTAAATATCCACCACAGGGGCCTGACCAAGCTTAGCCATGCCCTTTCTAAATGCCATTGCAATATTCCTGTCTCCCATTACATAAAA
>NW_020930631.1:0-2682 GCF_003984885.1 Neopelma chrysocephalum | reverse complement strand
AGCTCGTGTGAACCTCTTGCCTTAGCTCGTGTGAACCTCTGAGACGCAGGGCCATGGGAAAGCAACAGTGTCTTTGATGTGCTAAAGCTGGGTGATAAACAGGAGGTTGGCATTACCAAAACAAAGGCAACTAATGAGCCACCTGTGTAAACAATGGAAGGCAGTTAAGATGATATCACCATTCGACTAAATACCAATAATGAGCTTAATCTCTGTAATATGGATGAGCCTATTATAGAGTGTATATTAAGCTGCTGTCAATCTGCAATAAACGAAGTTCCTGGATTCTCACATTGAGCGTCCGTGGCTTTCCGTCGCGACAAATATGGCGCCCGTGGACAGGGATCAAGTGGGGTCCCTAAAGATCAAGCCGGATCTCTGGGCAGGAGTCAAATCGGACTCCCGAGAACCAAGTCGGGTTCTTGCAGCCGCGGTCGGACGTAGTAGTTTCGGTCAGTCTTGCTGTGCAGCACAAGAAGGCGAAAGAGTTGGACGAAAAAAAGCTCAAACGTGCCGCCGCCGAACGCCTCCCTTTTGGGGATTTTGGACGCCGAAAGAGTTAAGTTCCGTGCTTCCGGCAACGAAATAGTTGGACTCAGCGCCCGGGATGACTCCTGAAGAAGGAGGCCCGCTGACAAAGCCGCAAGAAGTCTCGTGGAAAGGGCTGCACAAAACGTGGTAACACGTTTTTTTTTTTTTTTTAGGTAATGGAGAGACAGGCGGCACTATCAGTGCTCCAATGCTTTTCAGAAAAGCGAGGAGTTTAGGGTATAGACTCTAAAAAGGAACTAACAGGTGCCTGGACAAACACAGACTCCGATTTCGCCGTTCTGAGGGACATAGGGCGAACAGAAAGAGCCGAGAGAAACAGATGATAGATGAGATATTGCCCCCGGAGTCAAGAATTTAAAGCTGCGTGCAGAACCGCAATACAAGCGGAATCTCACCCTGGTCAGGTGAGCGGCTGAAGGGGGGCATGGGGTCCGCTCTTTCATAAGAAGAAGAGGCGTGCGAACGCTCCTCTAATTCTCTCTGAGAGAGATTCTAATTATGACGAAAAAGCCCTCAAAGGGTTATTAATCTCCACTGTTCAAGCTGCCTTTGAGGTGTCCATACGGGATGCTATAAGGGACCAGTTAGGGGAAGAGATCAAAGTGCTGCATTAGCGAGCAGCGAAACTGAAAGCAAAGAAAGCGAGTCAGTTTTTCAACTTTTATTCATTATCTCAATAATTGTGCTACCGACAAATTTCAAGGTGCAGGCTTCTGCCCGATCGTCAGCCGGCGGCCCCAGCAGCAGTTTGTCTTTAGCCCTAAACAGTTTTAGCTCTATGCAGGACGCCAGAGTGGCCACTGCCAGCTCTGCCTCCCCCCGCGGCAAGCTCTCCGCTGCCCCCACTGCCATTTTTTCCGTCGCTGCTTCTAAAGCTGCTGCCCTGGAGCCTACCCGACCCCGATGTACTGCCGCATGGAGCCGGTCCTCCCACCTCTTCTGTACTGGTGCCGCAGAGCCAGGAGTCGCCCTGAGCTGCCTTAGCCAGAAGCCGTGCCGTTTCCGCCCGCCGCTGCCACGGCCCCCCCGCCGCCATGCGCTGCCTGTGTGCGCTGCCGGCGCCACCGTGCCTTGCCTTGTCTGCCCGGCCGTGCCCGCCACCGCCTGCCCGTTCGCGAAAGTAATTCCCGCTGCCGCGACCCCGTCTCCACCAAGCCCAGCAAGAGACAATTTCGGTAGGAACGGGAGGAGGGGAAAAAGGCCGCGAGCGGGCCCGCACCATCACGCTGCTGCCGCTGCCTGCTCCCCGCGTCACCGAGTCCGACATCGAACTACGAGAGCAGACAGAGAGACTTAAAAAATCAAGTACAGCTGCCAGAAAACTTTTGCGGACATTTGTGGCAAACCCGAAGTTAAAGTGACGGGGCTCTCTGCAACTCCTCTGCCATTGCCAGCCCTAAGTTTTTACACACAGGTGTTTTCTAGCTATCTGCATGATGGATGAAGCCTTGAAAAGAAGCTGGTTCTTCGGAACAAGGTTGATGTTATTCCTGCAGGTGACTGTGACACCACCAGAAGCTGTTGTAGCTAACAGTTGTCTTAATATTATTAGAACACAGTTTATTGAACACAAATTTTTAGTATTTTTAAAGCACATAATTATAGAGAGTAACAATTTAAGTATAATGTGTTGTGTGACCTTTAGATTACTCACTAAGCATTGGCAAAAGAAAGCTTATCTATCTGATTAGTTTTATCTGTGTGGTTAAGAAACTCTAGCATTATAAGGTACTAAAGAATTATTATAATTTCTTAGGTTTGTGGAACGCAGTGACATGGAACACAGAAGTATGCTTGTATGAAATGTGTTTGAGTGCTGGTGGCCACTGTGTGGATGTGGGTGAATGGAAGTGTATACATGTGTGGGTGAATATGAATAAGTGTATATATATGAACACAAATTCACAAACACCTTTTGATGAACAGATCACACAAAGCAGGTTACAGTCAATTTTTGGTTCAAAGTCACAACGGGTTTTAAGTCTTGTTAAGAAAGGTTTACGATGGTTTCTGCTAATAAGATTTTTGTGGTGCCAAATAAAAACAAAACAAAACAAAACAAAACAAAAAAAACGGAGAAATATAAGGAATTAGCTCGTGTGAACCTCTTGCCTTAGCTCGTGTGAACCT
>NW_020930630.1:0-698 GCF_003984885.1 Neopelma chrysocephalum | reverse complement strand
CCGCCGCTAAGCTTGCATAGACATAACATGGGCAACCAGTGCAGTCTGAGTAAGGTTTAGCAACTTCAAAACTTTCTTCTTCTCACAGAATTACCGTGTGGGAAAGAAAATAAGATCTGGAGATTACAAGAAACAGGTTGTTTAAGGATTGGCTTTCCAGACATTCTCCAGCATCTCTATACAAGAGCATTGACAACATCTGGATGCTCATCTGTTCTTTCTCTACCACCGACTTACTATAAAATCTTGGGTAAGTAATTTACATCCCTATGACTTCTATCATCTCCAAAACTCCATGTTAAAGCTTATATTAATGTTAATGTAAGCACTAATATTAGTATGAATTGAGGATAAGCATTTGATATTAACATTAATATAAGCTTTAACATGGAGTTTTGGAGATGATAGAAGTCATAGGGATGTAAATTACTTACCCAAGATTTTATAGTAAGTCGGTGGTAGAGAAAGAACAGATGAGCATCCAGATGTTGTCAATGCTCTTGTATAGAGATGCTGGAGAATGTCTGGAAAGCCAATCCTTAAACAACCTGTTTCTTGTAATCTCCAGATCTTATTTTCTTTCCCACACGGTAATTCTGTGAGAAGAAGAAAGTTTTGAAGTTGCTAAACCTTACTCAGACTGCACTGGTGCCGCCGCTAAGCTTGCATAGACATAACATGGGCAACCAGTGCAGTCT
>NW_020930629.1:0-1367 GCF_003984885.1 Neopelma chrysocephalum | reverse complement strand
GCTAAATTCATTTGCTTGTAATAAAACCGATTCTTTATTTCCCACAATCCCCCCTTTTTCTTTTTATTCATGGTTTTATTATAAGCTTTTTGTTGATTGTTCTTAGGCTTCTTGGGTTTGTTCTTATTCAGTTATTATATCTTGTGTTTTGTCCATTGCTTTCGTTTGTTTGAGGGCTGGCCGCAAGATCATGATGTTCTGGATTCTCAGGTTTCTGGTTGTAGTGGTCTTTGGATCCATTGGCATAGTAGTACATTGTATTCTTTGGACAACACTAGAAATTAATCTCATAAAATATGGGATTAAGCAGGGTGAAAACAATAATTCAGAGATAGCTCCTAATAAGAAAAACTTCACTTGACTTTTTCTGCTTTGCTTTGGGTTTGTTGGTGGGGCAGTAACTCTGAATTCTGTGTATTCGGTTAAGTATAGGAGGTATTTTTGACTGCTTGTGAAAAAGGGGTTCCCATTTTTCCAAACACTTCATTCTAATTGATGTAAAGCTTCTTTATAATAAGCATTGTGGTAACATTTTGGACAGTCGCTCTCAACTGTAATAATTATCAGTTGTAATACTATTATAGTAAGCAGAGGTCCAGTATGACATGTGCCTCCACTCCCCATTGCCTATTGGTTTGCAGCCAATAGCAGGGTAAAAGATCTTCTTTGTGGCAGGTACAGAGGCCAATCTGGTCTTGCCCTCTACTATGTTCTTTTTAATGGTTGGTGAGAGCTATTATATTCTTTGCCCGCATAAGTTTTCTCTTGTGATAACTGTATTATTTAGTTCGCAATGCTTCATATAAAGAGGTAATATATTTGCAATTATTATGTTTTAATTCCACTGTGAAATGTAAATCTATCTTTTGTGTTTATATCTTGTTCTCCAAGCTAAGCTTGTATTTATTTTACTAATTTCTTTATTGGTGACTTTTTTCTATGAACTAGAGATCTCACTTTGTTCTACAGTAAGATGATGTCTTTTTGTAATGTTATTTCCTAGACACTAAGGTCTTTATAAGTGCTAATTACAGTTAGTATCAAAACAAGAAAACTCTCTCCGCAGCACTCAAGACAGTGAGAAAACTTCTCTCACAGCAATTACACCAAACATCTAAAGGTATATTTCACACACTCTGCACTCACCAAACTCTTGGAATCAAAAGACCATTCACACAGTTCATATCCCTCTGTGTCTCCCGTATCGGGAGTAGGAATTGAATTACGGGAAAAGTCTCGCCCCCTCTAGGAGCTACGCCACGGGACCACCCCACCCTAGGGCTGTACTGCTGCTCCAGCCCGTGCCTTGTGGCGTTGTGGGGGACCTCTGCGGGACCACCCCGCCGAGAGGTTACTTGTGGGACCTC
>NW_020930628.1:0-3469 GCF_003984885.1 Neopelma chrysocephalum | reverse complement strand
TTCGTTGTGGGACCTCTGCGGGACCACCCCGCCGAGAGGTTCGTTGTATCTCTCATACAGCACTAGAACTTAATCTTATAAAACATTGGATTAAACACGGTAAACAACAGTCTTCCCTCAGGTACTATGAAATTCAATGTTTACTTTTTCAGTTGGCTCAATTTACTACTAGTGAGTTACTTTGAAGTATTTTTTTGAGTGTTTGGGCTCTTTTCTAGGGTCACTTTTTTGCTATCTTTTTGTCAGATTGAAAAACAAAATTTTTGTTAAAGTACTTTGACAGGTGATTGTAAGATTATTTATATGATTATTCTCAGCATTTATCAGCAGTAATGACTCCAACCTAGAACGTGATTAAGGCGAACAGAGGTCCAGTATAGCTTATACTTCCACTCTCCATGCCTATTGGGATGCAACCAATAGCAGGGGAAAAAGGATCTTCTTCGTGGCAAGTACAGGGGCTAATCTGGTCTTGCCCTCTGTCGCTCTATCGGGTGGTTTTGTAGGTTGGCTGATCAGGCTCTGCTGCTGTTTGACTGACTGCTGAGAAATGATTTTTATACTATACATTTTAGTATAGGATGCAAGTCTATTTTAACAGACAAACAACAACACGATTTGTATTTCACTCTTACGGTTTGGTTTGCGTTTACACTATTGACCTTTGTATCGATGGCTCATTTCTTGAGCTGGGAGCTCCGCTTCTTTTGCTGAGGGTCATTTTTCAGGGTTGGTTGCTTCTTAGTTACTGTAAAAGAACTTACTTTCAAGTTACATTAAGTTTTAGATATTTCTTTAGGCATTTCTTTAACACTTTTCAACAAGGTATTAATTGTTATTTTTGTTCTAAACATTAATTTCAGTCACTTTTACTGGAACAGGTTTACCCCAGCTACTACTCTCGTCTTGCATTGGGCTTCTCACTCAGATGAGAGTTAGTGGGCACGCTCACAATATTTCTTTCAAATTTGCTGTTAAAACCATTTGCCCCCAAGCATTCAGGCGATACTTTGCTCATCATATTATCTCTTTCACTTTTGCAGATTTCACTCTAGCCAACATGCTTATACACACTTTGGGATTTACACTCAATTTTCCTTTTTAAAAAAAAAACAACAAAAAAAGTTCGACCCCCAGTTCATCTTTTGAGGCACTATTGCCACCAGATCTCCACTTGCTAAGTCCATCTCTGCTATCAACAGGTCCCCCAACAGCTCCCACACCAAAATTCATTGTCTTTTTGGCAGGATGTTCTCGCTGCATTTCTAAACTTACCCACTTCACATGCTTCCCATGGACTCTTTCTCAAAGCATTCTAGTAAATTCTCTGCTATTACTATCAATAAATTGTTCACCAACTATACAACACCACATGCTAAACACACGTCAAGTACGTTCACCCCACCCCCAGGGCCTGAGACACGGCTCAGGTCTGGTTAACTCAATCACAGGACACTGATGTCTCTCTTTGGTTGCTAAGGCACTGTGGACTCTTCCTTTACTTGTCGTAGACCAGGACCTCCAGGGCTCCCCCTACAAACGCTCTCTAGTTTCTCGCTGCTTAGTCTATACACACAGACAGGGCTGTTCTTGTCAAACTTCTTACGCTTGTTGATTGCTTAGGTTTTACATTTGTCAAAGTTTTTCTGCGGGGTTTTCTGCCCCCAGAGCCAAACTAGAATTCCGGCACCGCCTCCAGGCACCACCCCTTGGCACCGCCCCCGCGGCGCCCACCTGCGCTGCAGCCAGCAGGGCCGGCTCCCTGCCGGGGCACGCCACCGGCCCCTTGCCTTGGGAACAGCTCGTTCCGGCTTTTTCTATCTCGGCCGCTTGTGGTACCGCCCCTCTGCGCTGCCTCCCCGCCCCGCGTCGCCTGTCTGCGCCGCGGCCAGCGGGGCCGGCTCCCCGCGCGCTGCGGTCAGCGGAGCCGCTGTGGTCTGCCAGAGCTGCCCCGCTCGCAGCCCATGCCGCTTGCAGTTCGTGCCAGCCAGCGCCGCAGGCATTCCGGACCACCCACAGCTCACGCCGCATCGGCGGAAGCGGCCGCGACCGCCGCCGCTACCCCTAGCACCAGCGGGGCCAGTTTGGCGGCGGCTCCGCCTCCTCTCCGGTCAGGAACTCCCCACGCCGCTCCGGCAGGGCTATGTCCCCCCGCCTCCCGCTATGGGGCCGACCTGCCCCCGCCCGTGCTCCCAGACCGAGACCCTTTCTGTTCCGCGCGGCATCGCGCCACGTGACCACCGCCATTTTCGGTGGCCACTCCGCTCTCGGTACTATGCAATCTCGGCACTGCTTCGCGGCTCCTACGGCCGCCGGTTCGCCCTGCTCCGCCGCTGCCCGGGGCACTTCGCCGCCCGGCGCCGCTCGCTCCCTCGGCACCGGCCCCTGATCAGTTAAGCTGCGGGAACCCCCGCCCCACAGGAGCCGTGTATTTCCGTCTGGCGCCGCCGGCCCCCCGGCTGGTGGTGCTGCCGGATCCCCGTCCAGCGCCACCTTTCGCTTTAGTGTACCGGCGGGCCCTTGGCCGGCACTTTACGCGTTCGCACACACCACCAGACTCCCGGCTGGCGTCGCCTCCTTTACACACGCGCTACCGGACTCTAAAGCTCCCGCGAGCGCCGTGCCAACCGCTGCCGCTGCGCCGCCCAGCTCCCGGCCGGCCCGCCTGAGATTAGCCCGTCTCCAGCCACGGGGCCGACTCGGTTCCGCCTTCTCCCCCGCGCGGCTCCCGGCCCCGGGCCGGCCCCGCGCCGCTTGGCTCCGGCTCCGGGCCGTCCCCGGGCCGCTGCTCAGCGCCTCTCGCTCCTGGCCCCTGGGCCGACCCCGCCGCGCCGCTCCGGAACACCCACGGCGCGCTGCAGCCGCTCGCCGCTCGAGCGTGCCGCCGCTCCGCTCTGCTCCGCCTCTGCCCAGAGCACTTCGCCGCCCGGCGCCGCTCGCTCACGGACCCCAGCCGCTCCGCCGGTTCCCGCCCCGCTGCGCTCGCAGCAGCCGCCTGGCTCTACTGCAAGCCGCTTGGCTCCGGCCCCGGGCCGACCCCGCCGTGCCGCTCCGGGGGTCCGAGTACTCCCCGGTCCTCCGCTCTCCCGCGCTCGCCGAAGCTTTCATTTACATTCATATACATATACACACACACACATTTCACCCAGCCCGCACGGTAGAATTTAAAGATTGTTAGTTCCTTACCGGGTTCTGTGCACAGAGTTTTAAGGGCTCCAGAGTTTTAATTTGTATACCGGCCGGGATTCCTTTCGCTTCCTTTTGTTCTACAGCCGTTCATCCCGGGTCTTTGCCGCGACCGACTCTGGCGAGGGTACAAAGCCTCCTGGGCCGCCAAAATCAGGGCGGAGCGCGCTTTCCAGGGGGTCTTGGCACCCCCAGCTGTGGTCGGCGGGCAGTTATCCCGGACGAGCCCCCAAAATTGTGAGAAAAATCTCATTTATTGAATTTAGAAAGACGGCAAAAGTTT
>NW_020930627.1:0-383 GCF_003984885.1 Neopelma chrysocephalum | reverse complement strand
AGAGTAGCGCTGGGATTAGAACTCGCAGACCCAGGAGCTCTCTGCCATCTCCTTTCCTGAGTGCCACCACCGGCTTCTGCCCTAAATATAGTACTTCAACACATGGAGAGGCATCCTCCTGCTCGGGCCCCCTGGCCAACATGAAACACCTGAGTTTCCCTCTGCCCTGCCTTTACCGAAACCTCACGGCCAAAGAAGAATTTCCATCAGGATGAAATTTTCCAATCTGGAGAGTCACAGGTCCCACTTTTCCACCTTTCGGGCTTCCAAAACTGTTACCTAAAGGACCTAGGGAGAAGAAAAGACTTCAGGCCCAATTAGGTAAGGACATAAGACAGCAGAAGTTTTAATGAGCCTACAGGATCCACACCCATGTGCATGCT
>NW_020930626.1:0-478 GCF_003984885.1 Neopelma chrysocephalum | reverse complement strand
TGTGAGAAAAATCTCATTTATTGAATTTAGAAAGACGGCAAAAGTTTGCAAAACAAAAGGAATAAAACGAAAAGGAAAAATTACAACACGTGTTGGGTGTCCTAGGCACGCAGGATTCCCAGGAACACACCCTTCAATTCAAAAGTCCCGCCTTTTAAACATTCTTAAGGTTCAACCCCGTTTACGTCATAGAAGAGGCGTTCCCCTCTTTCTGGTTGGCTGTGTCGTGCTGGGAGGTGGAGTGTCCAGCAGCATGGCAGCTTCCAGGACCAGCCATGTGGTATAAGGGGTTTCCTTACCAATATTCATTTACAGTTCCCTATTCCCGTTCGCATGTTTCCCTGACACCGGTTCCAGGCTGAATCCGGCGTCTTACAGCTCCGCGATACGCCCTATAGGTTAGTAAAGAAAAACTCTTATGTTAGTGATTTGCTAAATTCATTTGCTTGTAATAAAACCGATTCTTTATTTCCCACAA
>NW_020930625.1:0-7305 GCF_003984885.1 Neopelma chrysocephalum | reverse complement strand
AGATAAGATAAAGGGAGCAGATCCTTTAATAAGTCCATAGGCCTAGAGAAATACATACCACGTGCCCTCTCTCAGACACTGGTTCTATGATTCTATTATAAGGTCCATCCAATCCCAATTTGTCCAACCCCCGGTTATGCCCCCCGACACGCCCCTTCGGGAATTGAGTCTGGCGGCATTTGGAACCCCTTCTTCCTCATCTTCATCTTCTTCAAAGCACATACAATCCTTGGAGTTCTTCCAAAGTTCTGGGCTTGAAGGTCACTGTGTCTGTGTGATATCTTCTGGTCCAGGCATTAGGGTGTTTTTCTACAATTCTACCTTGAAAAGAAGACTAAACACGCTAACGGAATTTTAGAGGGATTGATATGAAATGGGGTAGTAGGGTTGTGTATGTCTAAACATTATGCTACAGGGTAAGGGATATAATACAGCTACATTAAAATCTACATTCACTGCACATCTACTTCTAAAATCTATAAAAGTTAAAAAATAAAAAAAACCCTCTGAGGCATGAGTCCCCCCTTTAGAGATGGACAAAACTCAATCTTGTCCAATCTCTACCACTTATACTTGACATTATACCAGTAAGATGAGTAATACATACATCATCGGTTCATGCAATGAGCTACTATACAAACACTAACTATGTATATCACTAACAGGAATAGCTGTTTTATCCAGGTCCAGTTCGGTAACCATGAAGTAAGTTTGCAGAGAATGTCTCCCACACCCAGTGAAACATCATCCAGAGCTACCTGATGCAGAATTTTGGTTTGCTTCTGAATTGCAGCCAAATCTTTATTAATTCTTCCACTTTGGTCTACGTAAGAACACCAACTGGTATTGATGACCGTACACATGCCTCCTTGTGAGGCTAGTAAAAAGTTGAGGGCCATTCAGTTTCGTAGTACTACATGAAACAAACTATGGACTTCCTCTTGTAAAGCCATGATTGCATCTGAAGCCTGATTTTGAATATGTTCAATAACAGCTGAGATGTTAACAATTGCCTTTTCCAATTCACTTGCTCCTAGAGATGGGATCAGGGCCCTAACCATACTGTGAAAAAACGTGGGATGTTCAACAAGGGGATTGTTGGTTCTTTTTACCCTTCTTGGATAAGTTCTTTCCCATTCTCTTTGTTCATCAATTTGGTCGAGGACTGTTATGTTCAGGATTATAGCCCCAAGGGCACAGGCCCAATCTTTATTGAGGGGCAAAACTTTCCAGGCTTCCTTTTCACAGATTCAGTACCATGTTGAACCCTGCGGAGGAATTAATCTCCAGGGTGTCTGTGCCATCTTTATTACAGTTTCTGGTTTTATCCCCTTTTTGGATCTGTCTTTATCACAATAGGGAGGTAGAGTGATCTTTCCTGTAGCCTTAACAAACATTCAGGGAACTGCACAATTTTCTTGATCACGAATTACGTTGCTTAGGGCTATCGGATAATAGGCCTCAGTAACCCATCTCCAGGTCCCTGGGCTGATCGTTTGTGGGGTTTCCCCGAGTCCAACAGTCATGCCATAGTATGTCTTATTTAACAAAAGCCAATTAGGGGCCAGTTGCTATCCTCCTCATCAATTGCTGGCATTTGAGTACAAATCCAGCAGTCATTTTTGAGAAGGATTTTAGATACATTTTGGACTAGAGCTGTGGCTATATTAATATAATATAAAAAGGTATGACTCGGCTGGGAGGTGGCATGCAGCCAAATCTGTTTATTTCAAAGAAAAGTCTTCCTTTTAACCTCTCCAGAGGACATGTGACCGTCTGGCCAATGACAGCACAGCACACACTGCACATGTGCCTCTGCAGTCCATCTAGGAACTCCAACTCCCATGATGCACCCCTTGCATCCCTTGGGACCCATCCCCAACATAGGGCCACATGTAACTTTTGGTTCCAAACCCGAATCATAATTACTGACTGTACAGATAACATACACAAAAGAAACAGTCTAGGCCACATCCTCTTCATCTATGTCAGGCTCTGATTTGCTAGTTGTTCCAGGAACCGAAGCTTTCTTAACTCTGGAGTAATGAAACCAGGGTCCTTTGCCAGCAACTTTGATGGCAGTGAGGGAAGTCGGCAGGACTTGGAATGGTCCTCTCCACTTGGCTCGGAGTGGGTCACTGTTCCACCATTTAATGTAGACACAGTCTCCAGGCTGGAACTGATGAGCAGGGGTGTTCAATCCTATGGGTCTGGATAACTCAACAAATCTATGGAATTTCTGTAAAGTAGAGCTTAGAGCCATTAAATACTTTTGTAGATCAGCTCTCCCACTCATGTGAATGTCCCCTGGAATGTGCAGAGCTTGGTATGGTCTCCCACATAATATTTCATAAGGACTTAGGTTATCTCTCTGTTTTGGTTGTATGTGAATACTCAGCAAAGTCTGAACCCATGACATGGATGTTTCCTGACATATTTTACCAATTTCCATTTTAACAGTACCATTTATACATTCTACTTTGCCACTTGCCTGAGGTCTGTAGGGAGTATGCAGGCCCCAGACAATTCTCAGGACATGACAAACCTCCTTCACTACTGTTGCAATGAAATGTGTCCCTCTATCTGATGACATTCCTAGAGGAACTCCAAACCTTGCAATTATATGATTGAGCAAAGCTTTTTCCACTTCCTTGCTGTGTTAGTGAACCAGGGGTAAGCTTCAGGCCATCCATTGAAGGTGTCAACCAGTACTAGTATGTACTTGTATCCCTCCCTAAGTGGTAACTCAGCAAAATCTATTTGCCAATAATCTCCTGGAAGGTCCCTGGCCTTTGTTGCCCCCAGCACCACTCTCTTAGTTGTATCAAGATTGTTTTGCCCGCAGATTTCACATTTACTTACAATGGATCGCACAACTTTGGTCATACCTGTCCCTATTACTACCTTCTTCAAATGTTTTAGAAGATTTTCTGTTCCTCAGTGGGTAGCCTCATGTTCCCGCAGAGCTATCTCCCTAAGAAGTTGGGGTGTGATCACAACCTGTCCTGTAGGTGTAACAGCCTATCCACTTTCTTTGATTTCAGCATTAAGGGACTTAAATAACTGGTGGTCTTTCTCATCATATTTTGGGGTGAACCCTGTCAGATCAATTTCTTTCTGTGGTATTACTGCTAGGATACCTTTTTCTGCAGCCCCTTTTGCCGCCTGGTCAGCAAAATGATTTCCCGATTCGGGAGTTGTTTTCCCCTTTTGATGAGATCTGCAATGCATGATAGACACTTCCTCTGGTTTCCAAATACTCTGCAGGAGTGCATGGATTTGGTCAGCATGTTTGATCCCACTGCCTTGGGCAGTTAGTAGCCCTCTCTTTTTCCAGATGGCTCCATGGGCATGTACAACACTGAATGCGTACTTAGAATCAGTCCAGATATTTAACTTCTTTCCTTTGCTCAGTTCTAGAGTTCTTATCAGTGCAATGAGTTCTGCTTTTTGGGATGGCACATCTGCTGGCAAGGCCTTCGTCTTGATTACTTCATCCTTGGTTGTCACTGCATACCCTGTCATTCTCTTACCATCCCGCATGAAGCTGCTTCCGTCTGTGTACAGTTCTCAGTCCGCGTTTTCCAGAGGCACGTCCTTCAGGTCTGGTCTGCTGGAATAGGCCTCCTCGATGGTCTGCAAACAGTCATGCTCAGGCACACTGTCAGTCAATGTTGAGGACAGAAACATAGGAGGATTTACAATAGATGTTGTTTTCAGGGTAACATCATCCTGTTCCAACAACACAGCTTGGTATGTAAGCATTCTGCTAGGGGACAGCCAGTGGCCCCCCTTCTGCTCAAGCACAGCTTGGACTGCATGGGGTACATACACGACAATGTGCTGCCCAAGGGTGAGTTTTCAGGCCTCCTGGATCAGGATAACAGTTGCTGCTACAGCTCTCAGACACCCCGGCCATCCTTGGCTAACACTGTCTAGGTGTTTGGAGAAGTAGGCCACAGCCCTTTGCTGGTTTCCCAGGGTCTGTGATAATACCTCCAGAGCAACATTTAGTTGCTCATATGTAAACAGTTCAAAAGGCTTAGTTAGGTCTGGTAGTCCTAATGCTGGAGCTGACATTAAAGATTGCTTCAGCTGTTTAAACGTGGCTCTGGTCTCATCTGTCCATGTTACAACTCCTTCCCTGGCCACTTTTAGTGTTCCATATAGGGGTTTGACTAGTAACCCATAGTTAACTTTTCACAGGTGACACCATCCTATCATTCCTAGGAATGCCTGCATTTCTCGTACGGTGTGGGGCTCTGGGAGACTACAAATGGCTTCTTTCCAGTCTGTGCTGAGCCATTGATGTCCATGGTAGATTTCAAGCCCCAAATAGATGACTTTCTCCTTTGCAATCTGTGGTTTCTCTTTCGAGACCCTATACCCACTTAGTCCCAAAAAGTTTAAAAGACTTACAGTGAACTCAGTGCATTCGTCCCAACTTTTGGCAGCAATTAGTATGTCGTCTACATATTGCAGGACAACTCCTTCTGGCTGCTGCCTTCTCTGGTCTTCCAGTTCTTTTGCCAGGTGGTTTCCAAATATCGTTGGGCTGTTCTTGTACCCCTGTGGTAGAACTGCCCAGGTGACTTGAGTTCTTCTCCCTGTCTCAGGATTTTCTCATTCAAAAGCAAAAAGTTCTTGACTGTCCTTATGTACGAGAATGCAGAAGAAGGCATCCTTGAGATCAAGCACAGTAAACCACCCTAAATCATCTGTTAATGTGGTCAATAAGGTATAGGGGTTGGCTACTACTGGGTATATGTCCTTGGTTATTTTGTTGATTGCCCTCAGATTGTGGACCAATCGATAGCTCTTACCATCAGCCTTCTTTACCGGTAGGATAGGGGTGTTGAATTTGGACTCACATTCTACCAATAACCCAAATTTGAGAAACTTTTTAATTATGGGTGCTAATCCTTTACAGCTTTCTAGTTTCAAGGGGTACTGTTTTTGTCTTACCGATGTTGCTCCTGGTTTGAGTGTGATGCTTACAGGCTCTGCTTGTTTGGATCTCCCAGGACACTCACTAGCCCATACTATAGGGATGACAGCATTCTCAATCTCTGTGGGGATCTCTCCGTGGTTCTCTTGTATGAAGAAGGTAGCTGCCTCAATATATTTAGTGTTAGGAATTATGACTTTTATTTCCCCCCCTTGCAGAATTAAATTTCAGCTTCCAATTTCTCCAATAAGTCTCTACCCAATAAAGGCTTGGGAGAGTTTGGCATATAGAGGAATTGATGAGTTACCCAGTGTTTACCTAATTTAAATCTCAAAGGTTTAAAGAAAGGCCTGGTTTCACTTACCCCTGTAGCACCAACCACAGTTATAGTATCACGACTCAATTTCCCTTCTAAGGTATTTAACATAGAATATGCTGCGCCTGTATCAACCAAGAATTCAACTTCTTCTTCCCCCAACTTAGCTATAACCAGAGGTTCTGCTGGGGAAAAATCCTCTGGTCCCCTTCATGCATCCTGGTTCACAGCCAGTTGAGGGACTGGATTTCCACTTCTTTTCAAGTCTGGACGATCCCTTTTCCAATGTCCCTTCTTTTTACAGAAAAAACATCGATCGTTTGCCCTATCATGTTGGTGATTGTATTTACAATACTTGTGGTAGGCATTATGTTTGCAGCCTTCTGTGGAGTACATGGCAGGTATCTTCCTCTAGCTTCAGCACCCTTGCCCTGCCTTTCTGATCTCTATTGCGATACACCCTCCAAGCTATATCCAATAATTCACCAATATCTTTCTTGTCCCCCACCTTCTGCGCTTTTTCCTTATATCATCCGCAGACTGGTCTATGAACAAATAGACCAAATGCTTTTTCCCCAAACCTGACTCCGTGTCTATGTCTGTATATTTTCGTATAACCTCTTTTAGCCTATTCAGAAAGTCTGTCGGGGACTCATTTCTATCTTGTTTTACTTCATACACCTTTGACCAGTTCACTGCCTTTGGAATCCCGTGCCTGAAACCATACACCACCCAGTCATGATAGCGTTTCAATGCTTCCTTTTGCTCTGGTAAATTAGGGTCCCACTTCGGGTCCTCTAGGGGGAAAATATCCTTAAGTTCCCCTGTGAGTTCTCCAGCTGTTATTAGTAGCTCAATTCCAGACTGAGCAGCTCGCTTAACCATTTCCTTCTCTGTAGAGTCAAGTAATGTATCCATCATCACTTCTAAATCACACCAATCTGGATTTTGTGTTCTAATTGCTCTTTCCACATAATTAGCCACTTTATCTGGGTTATCTCTATATGCTCCGACAAAAGCTTTCCACTGCTGCAATTCAACCAGAGAAAAAGGAACCTTTATTAACACTGGGCCTTGGTTACTCATAGCCTGTCTTAAAGGAGCCTCTACCACAGGTTTTTCCTTCTTTGTCCTCGTTCTTCTAGACACTGGGCTGGGATCTGCTAGGGCTTCATGGACTCTCCTCCCCTTTGTTTTTGGTTTTACTACAGGAGGTTTTTCCTCCTCCGTGCTACTATCTAATTTGCCATCAGAGGCTTCTGTACTTGTGCCAGTAAAATCACTGTCTCGAGTTTCGACCTTCACGCTCGAGGGGTCAAAGGGGGGAAGACCCCGCCTTTGCCTCCTGTTGGAGGCCGGGATTGATTTGCTCTTTCTTAGAGTGCTCGTTCCCTGATGATATGGGGCGGAAGCTGGAAATTCCTCCAGTTTCTGCTTCCTCCCTTTCACAGTGGGAAATCCTCCATAACTGGGCAGCGCAGCCGAAGTGACCGTGCCCCCTGTGGTTGGAGGATAGGGACAATAAAGGACCGGGGGTGCTGGGGAAGAGGGGGTGGCTCCAGCTCCGCCCATAATGGCGGAGCCGGAGGGTCCCATGTCGGCCGGGGCGGTGATTCTGGCTGCAGGCACCGCCCCTGCTCCTCCTCCCGCGGTTCCAAGATCTACACTGATGCCTCCTATCACCACAGTGGGCGGCTCCACCCCTCTTCCCGGGGCCGTGTCCATGCCTGCAACTACTCCTATGCTGGCGGCAGCCCCCGTTGCCGTAGCAACTGCGCCGGCAGTCAGCACCACCCCTGGGGCGGCTCCAGCCAGAACCGACCCTGCAGCCCTTGAGGTGGCTGCCGCCTCCCTGCTAGCGACCGCTTCAGGCTACGGGCGACACCGCTCCCACAGCCCCTGAGGGGGCGGCCCCCCCCCAAAGCCAGAGGTGATCCCTTAGGGATCTCCTTCTCCTTGGCCAGCGTGCAACCCATGATGACAAAATACAGACAAGAGTAGCGCTGGGATTAGAACTCGCAGACCCAGGAGCTCTCTGCCA
>NW_020930624.1:0-3606 GCF_003984885.1 Neopelma chrysocephalum | reverse complement strand
AGCAGAAGTTTTAATGAGCCTACAGGATCCACACCCATGTGCATGCTTTTTGGCTCAGGTGTTACAATTTTATAATGATGTCCATCCAATCCTCGTGCGTCCACCCTCTGGCTCTGCCCTGTTTCACCCCTCAACATACCCCCTCGGGAATTGAGTCTGGGACCCCTCTGTCATCATCTTCATCAATGCATGTGTAGCCCCATGTTTACATTCCTGGGGCAGGCGTTAGGGTAGAAGACTAAACAACTAACGGTCTTAACGGAATTGATATGGGAAGGGGGTTTGATATGTACAACTGTTAGGCTCCTGCCATTACTTCTACTGGAAATACTGATAAGAGATATAATACTGTGAGAAAGATACTACAGCTACATTTAAAACCTACATTCACTACATAACTACTTCTAAAACTTAAAAAAATTAAAAAATAAAAAAAATAATAAAAACTCTGAGGCAACATCATCTTCAGACTGACCTATGAACAAATAGACCAAGTGTTTTTTCCTGAGGTCTGAATTGATGTCCACATCGGTATATTTTCATATGACCTCTTTCAGCCTATTCAATAAGTCTGTCGGGGATTCATTCTTGTCTTGCTTCACCTTATACATCTTTGACCAACTTAATGGCCAGTCTTCGCGAACGAAGATTTTTGGGAAAGGTGTTTTACCTTTCCAGCCTGCGCAATGGATTTTTTAGGTGAGACACAGCATGCGCTGAACTGAGCCCACCCTTTAATCCTAAGGTTCATCTGCCGGGGCCAAGCAAGCTTGGACAATGGCAGTGAGGTCCTCAGGATGTAGGTTTGTTTAGAGTGACCTTCTCATAGATGGATGGCCTCACAGGGCTAACGGGCTCCATCTCCCCAGGGGACTGGGATTCGAACCTGAGTCGCAGCAGTGAGGCCACCAGGGGTCCCTTGACCAACTTACTGCTTTTGGGATACCATGTCTCAAACCATACACCACCCAATCCTGATAGTTTTTCAATGCTTCCCTCTTTTCTGGTAAACTGGGATCCCATTTTGGGTCCTCTGGGGGGAATATATCCTTAAGTTCCCCTGTGAGTTTTCCAGATGCTAGTAGCAGCTCAATTCTAGACCGGGCAGCTCGCTTAACCATTTCCTTCCCAGTAAGTAATGGCCAGTCTTCGTGAACGAAGATTTGGGGAAAGGTCTTTTACCTTTCCAGCCTGCGCAATGGATTTTTTAGGTGAGACACAGCCTGCGCTGAACTGAGCCCACCCTTTAATCCTAAGGTTCATCTGCCGGGGCCAAGCAAGCTTGGACAATGGCAGTGAGGTCCTCAGGACGTAGGTTTGTTTAGAGTGACCTTCTCATAGATGGATGGCCTCACAGGGCTAACGAGCTACCATCTGCCCGGGGGACTTGGGATTCGAACCCGTGGTCGCAGCAGTGAGAGTCATCACTTCTAAGTCATACCAGTCTGGATCTTGTGTTCTTATTGCTCTTTCCACTTAATTAGCCACCTTTTCTGGGCTATCTCTATATGCCCCCATTGAGGCCTTCCATTGTTGTAACTCAACCAGAGAAAAAAGAACTTTTATCAAGATTGGTCCTTGGTTACCCATGGCTTGTCTCAAGGGAGCCTCTATGACAGTTTTCTCCTTATTTGTCCTTGTTCTCCTAGCCACCGGACTTGGATCTGACAGAGCCTCACGCACCCTTCTCCCCCTTCCTCTGGCAGTTGCCGTGGAAACCTTCGCCTTTGTTTTTGGTTTTACTACGGGAGCTTTTTCCTCCCCTGAGGTACTGATTCGTCATCCGAGGCTTCTGTGCCTGTGTCAGTGAGATCACTATCTCTAGTTTTGAATTTCACGCTCGAGGGGTCAAAGGGGGAAGGTCTCGTCTTTGCCTCCTGTCGGAGGCCGAGAATGATCCGCTCCTCCTTGCCGTGCCCGTTCCCTGATGATATGGGGCGAGAGCTGGAAATGCCCCCCGGGGCCGCCCCCCCCCCCCCCCCCGCTTTCGGAATGGGAAACCCTGCATACCAAAGGCGGGCAGTCGGAATGACCGCGCCCCCCGTGTACCCGGTGGGAGGGTACGGACCGTAAGGGACTGGGATGGCTAAAGGGGAAGAAGCGACTCCAGCTCCGCCCATAATGGCAGAGCCAGAGGCTCCAATGTCGATTGAGGTGGGGACCCCGTCTGCAGGCGCCGCCCCCGCTCCTCCTCCCACATCTCCATTGGGCATTTTGCCTGTAGCTGCTGAGCTATCGTGGGCAGCCGTGTGCGAGCCGGTCGCAGCTGAGGGGCGGTCTGCGCCTGCCCCTGCCGCGGTCCCCGCTCCGTCCGTCGGAGCCGCGGCAGCTCCCATCGCCATGACCCCGGTCTCTGCTGCCTTCCTGTCTGCCGAACTCACGGCAGCTCCTGTGCCAGATCCAGACCCTGATGGTCCCGCGGCTGGACCCGATCCCACTGCGCCAGCAGCAACGCCGGCGGCAGCACCTACAGTCACGCCTGCAGCCCCTGTGGCTGCCTGGCCAGCGGCCGGCAACCTTCCCCACTGGTCCGGCAGCGCCTGCGGCTCCCGCTGGACCCGCATCCATTGCGCCTGCGACAGGTCCCACGGCCCCGCAGGAGCGGCCGCTGCCACCACTCCAGCCGCTCGGGGAGGCCTCTCAGGTCTCCATGTAGCCACTCCAGGTGTTCCGAGGAGCTGGCCCCGCAACCTGCCATGGCCCCGCAGCCCCAGGTGGTTTAAAAACACCAAAACCAATTCAGCATACGCTACTTCGTTCCATTGCTCCTCTTTATGAAGAATCAACATAAGCTGTAAGACTGTATTCATTTGAAAAGAGCCAAACTTCGGTCAAGTCTTCCCTCCGAGCAGCCTGTGCAAAGGCCACATAGAGAGCTTTCATAACCCCTGTCTCTTTAAAGATGTTTCAGGGCCAGTCAAATGCCTCCAGTGCTGCAAAACCAAGTCTGAAGGGGAACCTTTTGGGATCTCCTCCTTTCGGGCCTCCATACAACCCATGATGACAATTACTAGGCCAGGTACCCGGGGCCAGATTTGGACTCATGACCTCGGGATCACCCGCTCCCTCTCCAAATGCCACCACTGACCTCAGGCCAGGGCAGAGTATTTTAATACATGGAAAGGTGTCCCTCTCCTTCCTGCTGTACCAAGCCAATACAAAACCCCTTAGTAACCACAGTGGTAGATTCCACTGTCCCTGCTCTGCCTTTACTGAAGCCGCAAAGGGGGGTGTCCCCCACCCACTTCCCTTTAACTGTCCTGGGCTTCTGCCCACAGACTGGGAAAACACCAACTTTTGCAACAACACGGGCCCAAAATCTCACTTCCCAGCCTACTGTATTCCCCTATTTCCAGGAAAAACCCCTTTGCAGCTGCTAGCAAAATTACCCAAAGGAGCTGCTCTTCTATCTCACCTCCGTGTGCGGTTCTGAGGAGCTGGGCTTCTCAAGATCGGTGGATCCGGAGGAGTCACAGGTCCGGCTTTTCCACCTTTCGGAGTGCCAAAACTGTTGCCTAAAAGACCACAGAGAAAAGACTTCAGGCCAGTTTAGTGTAGAAGATAAGATAAAGGGAGCAGATCCTTTAATAAGTCCATAGGCCTAGA
>NW_020930623.1:0-310 GCF_003984885.1 Neopelma chrysocephalum | reverse complement strand
CGCCATCCTCCTCCTCCTGCGGCTCAAGGGCACCATCGCCATCCTCCCTCCTGCGGCTCAAGGGCACCATCACCATCCTCCTCCTGCGGCTCAAGGGCACCATCGCCATCCTCCTCCTCCTCCTCCTCCTCCTCCTCCTCCTCCTCCTCCTCTCCCGCCACGGGCAGCGCGAGCGGTGCGCGGCGGCCGCCAGGTGGCGCCAGCGGATAAGGCACAGGCGGGCTCGGCCCGCGCGACCCCTCACGGACCCGGCGAGGCCTCCCGGCTTCTCCAGCGGTAATTTTGTCACTTGTTTTTAAGGTACCCAGTT
>NW_020930622.1:0-353 GCF_003984885.1 Neopelma chrysocephalum | reverse complement strand
TCCTCCTCCTCCTGCGGCTCAAGGGCACCATCGCCATCCTCCTCCTGCGGCTCAAGGGCACCATCACCATCCTCCTCCTGCGGCTCAAGGGCACCATCACCATCCTCCTCCTGCGGCTCAAGGGCACCATCGCCATCCTCCCTCGGGCGGCTCAAGGGCACCATCACCATCCTCCTCCTCCTCCTGCTCCTCCTCTCCCGCCACGGGCAGCGCGAGCGGCGTGCGGCGGCCGCCAGGTGGCGCCAGCGGATAAGGCACAGGCGGGCTCGGCCCGCGCGACCCCTCACGGACCCGGCGAGGCCTCCGGGCTTCTCCAGCGGTAATTTTGTCACTTGTTTTTAAGGTACCCAGTT
>NW_020930621.1:0-325 GCF_003984885.1 Neopelma chrysocephalum | reverse complement strand
ATGGCCTCGAAAAGAGCATTGGTGATTTTAGCAAAAGGGGCAGAGGAGGGTAGAAAAAGACAATGTGGTTAGAAAGCAAATGCCCTAGTACAAATCCTTCCTGATGCTGAAACTTAACAGTGAGTTATTTGCATTTTTGTATTATCTTTCACTTAAACCAACTCAAAATGGTTTAATCAATATTCATAGCAGTTCTGTTTAACTAAAGAGCTTTTTAAAAAAAAATGCATTATGATACTAAGAGGTTAAGGCACTTGTGCAGTGGGAGGCACAGCACATCAGCATCAGGAAGGATTTGTACTAGGGCATTTGCTTTCTAACCACA
>NW_020930620.1:0-506 GCF_003984885.1 Neopelma chrysocephalum | reverse complement strand
TGCCTCCAGCTCCAGTTTGATGGAATGGATATAGGTCTAGGTTGCTCACAAAATCCTGGCAAACGCAGCTTCCAAGGCCTCTTCAGAGACAGATTATCACACTCTTTTTGTTTCCCTTCTGGCCTCTGAAGAGACCCTTCACAATTTTAATGACCCTGTCCAAATCTTGAAGTAGTCTCCTAAACAGAGACACTTACGAAACAAGGGTCACCTTTGAAAGTGCAGTGACTGATAGCTCCCATCAGAGGCAAACCTTAAGCACCTTATTTTATCACATTTGTCTGGGAAGTAGAAGGGGAAGGTGAACAGTAAGGTTTTGTACACTGTGTTTGGGCTTACAGATTTGGTCAGGGTCATTAAAATTGTGAAGGGTCTCTTCAGAGGCCAGAAGGGAAACAAAAAGAGTGTGATAATCTGTCTCTGAAGAGGCCTTGGAAGCTGCGTTTGCCAGGATTTTGTGAGCAACCTAGACCTATATCCATTCCATCAAACTGGAGCTGGAGGCA
>NW_020930619.1:0-840 GCF_003984885.1 Neopelma chrysocephalum | reverse complement strand
TATTTTAAAAATTTCCTTATTCTCTCCCTGGTATCTCTCCCTGTGGAACAGGTTTATGGGGGCACATGCTGGGAAGGAGGATGTCTGGGTGGCCTCGTGCCCTTGGGACGAGCTGTGGCCGGGAAATAATGATAAAAATTATATTCTATAATAAATAACGATATAAAATAGAGCTAATACAGAGTACTGATTATAAAATTATAAATTATCATTATAAAAATGACACCTTTCTGGCAGACATCTGGGGCTGGTGAAGAACAGGGGTACGTGGAGCATCCTTCCCCCCCGGTTATTGAGCCTGGCTCTGGTGGCTCCAGCTCTCTCTGCTGATGGCCAGGGTGGGTAAAAAAACAGAGCCAGGATTCCCAGAGGAAGGTGCCAACGCTTGGATTGGCCACAGGAATGCTGAGTCCTGCTCCTGCCCTTGGCCTCGGGCCAATCCTTCGCCCGCCCTCGGCAGCCGGGAAAGGAGACGGAGGATTTAAGACCTAATTTCCCATTAAATATGTACAAGCTAAAAAGGGGCCAAGGGGATTTTCCGGCGCCAAAGGACATCTGCAACTGCGAGATGAGCAGGAGATATTTATAGAGTCATTTATTTTGGCTCCTTTTGGGAGCTTCAGAGGCGTCTCCTGCTCAAGCCAGACCCCAGGGAGCAAACACAGAGGTTTTCACCCCACCCTCTCCTGACCACGGTCCCAACAACCAACATTTCCCCTGGAACTGCTCATTTTTCCCTTCCCAGGAGCCAGGGGATGATGTTACTCCTTCAGGAGCTTGTGGCTCGAGGGTTAGGCCTCATCTTTACCTCATTAAAGTCCCCGAAGCAGAAGAGATTTG
>NW_020930618.1:0-791 GCF_003984885.1 Neopelma chrysocephalum | reverse complement strand
AGGTTTTTGGGGGCACATCCTGGGAAGGAGGATGTCTGGGTGGCCTCGTGCCCTTGGGACGAGCTGTGGCCGGGAAATAATGATAAAAATTATATTCTATAATAAATAACGATATAAAATAGAGCTAATATAGAGTACTGATTATAAAAGTATAAATTATAATTATAAAAATGACACCTTTCTTGCAGACATCTGGGGCTGGTGAAGAACAGGGGTACGTGGAGCATCCTTCCCCCCTCGGTTATTGAGCCTGGCTCTGGTGGCTCCAGCTCTCTCTGCTGATGGCCAGGGTGGGTAAAAAACAGAGCCAGGATTCCCAGAGGAAGGTGCCAACGCTTGGATTGGCCACAGGAATGCTGAGTCCTGCTCCTGCCCTTGGCCTCGGGCCAATCCTTCGCCCGCCCTCGGCAGCCGGGAAAGGAGACGGAGGATTTAAGACCTAATTTCCCATTAAATATGTACAAGCTAAAAAGGGGCCAAGGGGATTTTCCGGCGCCAAAGGACATCTGCAACTGCGAGATGAGCAGGAGATATTTATAGAGTCATTTATTTTGGCTCCTTTTGGGAGCTTCAGAGGCGTCTCCTGCTCGAGCCAGAGCCCAGGGAGCAAACACAGAGGTTTTCACCCCACCCTCTCCTGACCACGGTCCCAACAACCAACATTTCCCCTGGAATTGTTCATTTTTCCCTTCCCAGGAGCCAGGGGATGATGTTACTCCTTCAGGAGCTTGTGGCTCGAGGGTCAGGCCTCATCTTTACCTCATTAAAGTCCCCGAAGCAGAAGAGATTTG
>NW_020930617.1:0-753 GCF_003984885.1 Neopelma chrysocephalum | reverse complement strand
TGCTGTGGTATGGGCTTTTTAATAGCTACTTATGACAGGTAGTGTGAGCCATAAAAAGAGCAAGAAACAGAGGAAAATTGCCTATTGTTTTTTAGATTGGCTATCGTTCCTTAGGATATTAGCATGGGTTCCTGTGTGTGCTAGTGTTTTAATGGCAGTTTGGTTTCTGAATGCTTAAATTACTCTCCCTCTCAGTGTTTCCATTTACTTGACACATTCCAAAATGAAAAGACTTTGGGAGCCAGCCTGCAGTGTGAGGGAGACCACAACGACTGTAAATATCACTACAGACAGTAGGCAGGGGTCACATAGCAGAGAGAGGGAGGGTAATTTAAGCATTCAGAAACCAAACTGCCATTAAAACACTAGCACACACAGGAACACATGCTAATATCCTAAGGAACGATAGCCAATCTAAAAAACAATAGGCAATTTTCCTCTGTTTCTTGCTCTTTTTATGGCTCACACTACCTGTCATAAGTAGCTATTAAAAAGCCCATACCACAGCAGGGCAGAATTTGAGGGAGAATGTTCTGTAGTATAGTTTGGGTTTCCCCCTCCTCTCTGCCATGCTGTGGTATGGGCTTTTTAATAGCTACTTATGACAGGTAGTGTGAGCCATAAAAAGAGCAAGAAACAGAGGAAAATTGCCTATTGTTTTTTAGATTGGCTATCGTTCCTTAGGATATTAGCATGGGTTCCTGTGTGTGCTAGTGTTTTAATGGCAGTTTGGTTTCTGAATGCTTAAATTAC
>NW_020930616.1:0-579 GCF_003984885.1 Neopelma chrysocephalum | reverse complement strand
CATTGTCCAAGCTTGCTTGGCCCCGGCAGATGAACCTTAGGATTAAAGGGTGGGCTCAGTTCAGCGCAGGCTGTGTCTCACCTAAAAAATCCATTGCGCAGGCTGGAAAGGTAAAAAGACCTTTCCCCAAATCTTTGGACCCCTGGTGGCCTAGTGGTTAGCATGCAGGACTCTCACTGCTGCGACCCAGGTTCGAATCCCAGTCTCCCGGGCAGATGGAGCTCGTTAGCCCTGTGAGGCCATCCATCTATGAGAAGGTCACTCTAAACAAACCTACGTCCTGAGGACCTCACTGCCATTGTCCAAGCTTGCTTGGCCCCGGCAGATGAACCTTAGGATTAAAGGGTGGGCTCAGTTCAGCGCAGGCTGTGTCTCACCTAAAAAATCCATTGCGCAGGCTGGAAAGGTAAAAAGACCTTTCCCCAAATCTTTGGACCCCTGGTGGCCTAGTGGTTAGCATGCAGGACTCTCACTGCTGCGACCCAGGTTCGAATCCCAGTCTCCCGGGCAGATGGAGCTCGTTAGCCCTGTGAGGCCATCCATCTATGAGAAGGTCACTCTAAACAAACCTACGTCCTG
>NW_020930615.1:0-476 GCF_003984885.1 Neopelma chrysocephalum | reverse complement strand
CTTTTCCCTCCCCTGACCCCTTAGGTAATAGTTCATTATATTTACTCACAATGGCCTTTGGTGGATTGGATTTTATGTGAGAATGGGTACCCCAGTTGACTATTTAGGCAGAAATGGAAGCATATTTCTGAGCCTGTTTTTTGAAAGTTGTTTATGTAATTGAATAGCATAAACTTGGTAAACTTCAAAATAATTTCTACTCACTGCCTCCAAATTTCTCTGTTTTACAGAACAGACAACTCCAGTCCCTCCAGAAACTGATACAACTGGAGTTACAGAAGAGACAACTACAGTCCCCCCAGCAAATGAAACAACTGGACTTACAGCACTGACAACTACAATCCCTCCACAAAATTATACAGCTGGAGTTACAGAACTGGCAACTCCAGTCCCTCCAGAAACTCATACAACTGGATTTACAGAAGAGAGAACTCCAGTCCCTTCACAAAATGAAACAACTGGAGTTACAGCACTGA
>NW_020930614.1:0-647 GCF_003984885.1 Neopelma chrysocephalum | reverse complement strand
CTTTTCCCTCCCCTGACCCCTTAGGTAATAGTTCATTATATTTACTCGCAATGGCCTTTGGTGGATTGGATTTTATGTGAGAATGGGTACCCCAGTTGACTATTTAGGCAGAAATGGAAGCATATTTCTGAGCCTGTTTTTTGAAAGTTGTTTATGTAATTGAATAGCATAAACTTGGTAAACTTCAAAATAATTTCTACTCACTGCCTCCAAATTTCTCTGTTTTACAGAACAGACAACTCCAGTCCCTCCAGAAACTGATACAACTGGAGTTACAGAAGAGACAACTACAGTCCCCCCAGCAAATGAAACAACTGGACTTACAGCACTGACAACTACAATCCCTCCACAAAATTATACAGCTGGAGTTACAGAACTGACAACTCCAGTCCCTCCAGGAACTGATATAACTGGATTTACAGAACAGACAACTCCAGTCCCTCCAGAAACTCATACAACTGGAGTTACAGAACTGACAACTCCAGTCCCTCCAGAAAATGAAACAACTGGAGTTACAGAACAGACGACTACAATCCCTCCACAAAATTATACAACTGGAGTTACAGAACTGACAACTCCAGTCCCTCCAGAAACTGATATAACTGGATTTACAGAAGAGACAACTCCAGTCCCTCCAGAAACTAATA
>NW_020930613.1:0-576 GCF_003984885.1 Neopelma chrysocephalum | reverse complement strand
CATTTGTGCCACGGCCCGAGGGGTAAGGGAATGGGGACGCGGCACTGCGAATGAGGGTCCGGACACAGATGAAGGTTGGTGAAGCAATGCCAATTTATTAAGGGAGAGCAGGGACTTAAATAGGGTAGGTCTGAGGGGAGGATTCAGAACTGGGGAGGAGCATGGGACTGACAGCTCAGGGAGAGTGAGGATTGGGGGACAAGGGAGAGGTAGGTGTAACCAGGGAGTATCTAGGGGAAAGGGCCAATGGGAGCTCACTCTGCACTGCGGCAAACCTCAGCCAATCAGTGTCAGAGGAGCGGGAAAGCAGGGGAGAACAGGGAGTAAACAACTTTAGGCGGGAAAGTCTGAGGGAGAAGAAGGGCTAACATGGTGGTACATTAAAATTTCATGAAAAACCAGTAACAAACAGGGGTACAACAATAAGAACAAATAACACAGTATAACTGGGGGAATTAACAGTCAGTCCGTGGTAAAAGGTCCATTTAATGTGTTCCGAGTTCATAGTTCGTTCAGTTTCCATAAAGTTCTCTCCACGCTTTATATCGTTCCCAATCCGACATTTGGTTCTCCACA
>NW_020930612.1:0-6978 GCF_003984885.1 Neopelma chrysocephalum | reverse complement strand
TCTCCCCCTTCTTTGTTTAAGGACACAACGTTGGCGTTGATGGATTTCAGGAACAGCTGGCGAAAGCAAACAAAGAGACAGGGCAAGCAAGTGCACAGAGCAAAAAGACCACCCACAGAAATCAAAGCCATGATTAGTATTTTTCTGAGCCAATTGGGGATCGAGGGGAATTTAAGCCAATCGAAGAGTCCGTCTAATCCCTCACTGTGGGATTGACGGATATCTTGAACTAAATTTTTTAATCGATCGATGCTTTGATGAATTGATTGCGCATGATCTGAAAAATTCATGCAGCACATGCCCTCGAACTCTTGGCACCCATGTCCGTGTGCCAAGAGTAGGAAGTCGATGGCTGCACGATTCTGCAAACTAACTTCTTTTAATTTTTGTGTGTCTGCTAACAATCCCTCTATCGCTGTTGTGGTTGCATTTGCTTCCTTCGTGAGCCAGCAACCGAGATGGGTGAGAAGTGATAGTGCGTGAGCTGTTCCTATTCCTGAAAATGGAAAAGAAGCCCAGAAATTTTTTATGCGGGGCCAGATGTAAATGTGGGAATCGCAGTCCTCGGGAAATGGTAGGGGTGGTGGAGCGGTCCAAGAAGGTGGAACAAGGAGAGGAGGTGTTTTAGGAGCTGGAGCGGCAAGAGGTACTGGGGGTTTTGGAGGTGCAGGACGAGTGGTTTGTTTTGGGAGGACTGGGCGTTCATATAGGACAAATGTTCTTTTGGTTCTTTTAATTTCTGACGGAGGAGAATTTGGATTTTGATCTTGCAGGGAGGAAGTTTGATCTGGTAGCTGGAATTTGGCCGGATTGAAAAGGGCAAGTTTTCCTACTGTGCAAGGACCACCCTCTGGGAATGCAGGAATTCCCTGCCAAGCTCGATCCCCGCACAGAAGGAAAAACCCTTGAGGGAGTCTCCTCCATCTCGGTATTGTCTCCGTGGTTACCGCAGTGATAACTGAATGGTTGCACCACGAAGAAGGAAGTTCGCGATAGATGGGCTTGTTAGCAGAGACATTAAAGGGGGTAAACAATTTGGGTTCTGTGTAGCGGTGAAATAGAATACAAGTGTTAGTAGGGACAGAACCAAAAAGATCAATTTCTTGGGGAGGATCAGGGGAAAGGTGAGTGCGAGAAACAGCTTGAGCAAGAGTAGCAGAACTGAAAGGAAGAGGGTCTGTAATTCGGGTCAGTGGTAAGAACGTATTCCAATCATTAACAGAAGAGATAGGGACGCCTACTAAGCAGGTTTGGAAAGGGTTGCCAGCGCCTGACTGGGCCAGACACAGGGTGTCCGTTCCAGTAGCTTTGGCCAACGTTACCCACAGATTGTCGGTGGGTTGTTGCATCCAGTTCTTCAGGGGGAAAGATGTGGAGATGTCCGTGAGTCTTAGGATGATGATGAAGAAGGCGGAGACGTAGATGTTCCACATGTCGTGTCTCGTTCCTGGTATATCTTTACCCGTCTGGTTGGGACCCACTTCGGTCCTGTCACTCCTGAAATACATGCGTACCCTTTCCCCCATGTGATCAGGGAGAAAGGGCCCGTCCACGATTCTGTTATCGGATCTCTATACATGATTTTCGCTTTCTGATTATTTGGCACTGTCTCTGATTTAAAATGTTTATCAATGGGACTTCTGTCTGTGTGAGTTTCGTGTTCCTCTATTAAATTTAAAAAATTTAAAACGTACATGACTTTTTCCAATCTTTCTTGAGGAGTTAGGCCAATACTCCCCCTTTTTTGTTTATTAAGTACATTTTTGATATTTTGATGGGCCCGCTCTACTATACCTTGTCCCGTGGGGTTGTGAGGAATTCCAGTGGTATGGTGAATTCCCCAATCATCAAAAAACTTTTTCGTGTCTGCTGATACATAGGATGGTCCATTATCAGTTTTAATTTGTTTGGGGACTCCCATCCTAGCAAAAGCAGACAAGAAGTGTTTCTTGACATCTCTGCTTTTTTCTCCAGAATGTGCGGTGGCTACGATCATTTTTGAAAATGTATCCACAGATACATGAACATACCTTAATTTGCCGAATTCTGGTACATGTGTAACATCTGATTGCCAGATTTCTAGCGCTGTCAGCCCCCTGGGATTTGTCCCCTCTGGAACCAGTGGGGCAATTTTTTGGCAATCAGGACATGCTTTTAGAATTTCTTTCGCTTGTGTTAATTTGAGGCCAAATTGTTTTTTCAGCGATCGCGCATTCTGGTGAAAAAATTCATGAGAAATTTTTGCTTGTTGGTAAAGATTTGGGGTGACAACCATACCTGCCAGATGGTCGGCAATCTGGTTCCCCTCAGCCACAGGACCTGGTAGAGTAGTATGGGACCTCGTGTGGACAATGTAGTATCTGAACTCTCTAATTTCTATTAGAAATAATAGTTTTTTCAACAGATTAGATAATTTTTCATTAGATACTTCTTTTAAATATGAATTTTCAATTCGTTTTACAATGCCCACAACGTATGCCGAATCTGAAATAATGTTAATGGGTTCTTTGTTAAAAATTTGGAAGGCACGAACAACTGCTGATAATTCCACAATTTGTGGAGAACCTTGTACTCTGTGGATATCTTGGTGCCAATTATTCTTTTCTTTCCAAACAATTACTGCATTTCCGGTTCTCCCTGAACCATCGGTAAAAATAGTTTTTGCATTTTTAATGGGTAGATCTGATTGCATAATTTTTAATTTTAAGGGGATTGGGATTAATCTCTGTAAAAATGGGCACGCCGGGATGTGAAATTTTATTTCTCCCGGGTAACCCCCGATGGCGATTTGAAAGTCAATGGAATTTTGCAGCAGTTGTTCCAGATGTTCAGAAGTCAGTGGGAGGTAGATGTAATTTGGTTCCTCTCCACTGAGTTCTAAACACCTGGTGCGGCCTTTGAAAATTAGTTTGCCAATCATCTCTGCTATGGTTATAATTGTTTTTGAAAATTGGTGGGGGAGGAACAACCACTCCCACAGACAGAAGTTCTTTTTGTCTGTTGTAAATTGTCCCAGTAGGGCCAACGGTTGATTTTTTTCTTTAGTGATGACTAATGAGGATGGCAGTCCCTCCATCCTTCGACTTGATTGTCTCTCGGATATTTTGGTTTCAACGGTGGCAAGGGCTTTTCTGGCATCAGATGTTAAAAATCTGGGGGAGGATAGATCTGCATCTCCTTTCAGCAGCTCGAACAGTGGGTGCAGATCACCGGTTGTGATCCCCAGCACAGGTCTGATCCAATTGATCGCTCCCAGTAATTTTTGGAGGTCGTTTAAAGTTCGGACCTTTTTGTCAATCTCAACTGATTGAGGTTTTATGGTTTTTGCATTAATTTGGAGTCCGAGGTACCTCCAAGGTGCTTCTCTTTGTACTTTTTCAGGGGAAATCTCCAATCCATTTGAATTTAGGGCCGTAATTGTGGCATCCAATGTTCGTCTGACCGTTAATTTCGTTTTTGCGCAAATCAATACATCATCCATATAATGGAAGATGATTGATTGCGGGAATTTTTTCCTGATTGGTTCCAACACTTTTGCCACAAACATCTGACAAAGTGTTGGGGAATTTTTCATCCCCTGAGGAAGCACTCTCCACTGGAACCTGCGATGGGGTTCACAGGCGTTGATGGCTGGGACTGAAAATGCGAATTTAGCCGAATCAGCCGGATTTAAATATATGTGAAAAAAGCAGTCCTTAATATCAATTACCACTAGGGGCCATTCAGCAGGGAGCATAGATGGTGAAGGCATTCCCTGCTGGAGGGCTCCCATTGGTTCAAGGACTTCATTAACTTTGCGCAGGTCCTGGAGAAATCTCCAGGAACCTGAGGATTTTTTGATCACGAACACTGGAGTGTTCCAGGGACTGGTGGAAGGCTCCAAGTGTCCTTTAGCCAATTCTTGATTAACCAGATCATTTAGAATTTGCAGCTTTTGTTTGGGAAGGGGCCACTGATCTACCCAAACTGGTGTTTCTGTTTTCCAGACCAGTTTGGGCAGCTGCACTTGTTCAGTGACCCCTCCTAAAAATTTTCCTCTGTCCCAAGTGTCAGTTGCCACTGTTCCATGGCATCTCTTCCCCATAGTGTAACTGGTATGTTTAGTACGTACGGTTGGAGAGATGCAGGTCTGCCCTCTGGCCCATATACTGTCACTATTTCCCGACTTCTGACAGGGTATTGGACTCCTCCCACACCGCTAACTCTTGTGTCCGTTGTGTGGGCTGGCCAACTATGTGGCCAGTCCTTGGAGGCGACGATGGTAACGTCCGCTCCCGTGTCCAAAAGTCCCTCCACCGTCACTCTCTGTGGGTGTCTAGACAAGGGGAAATGAACACGACACATTAGCAAGGGTCGAGAGGTCCTCACTGAGGTTGCCCAGTGGACTTCCGTCAGCGAGTCATTCCTCTGTTCTTCTTCCCATGACACCGCACAGAGAAGGTCATCAGTGGGGATCATTTTGGCCACCGGGAAGCGGTCCTCCAGCTGTATGGGTGGAAGATGGACAGTTAGACAAATCGCAATGTTAGAATTCGTCAACCCTGTCAAGAGCGTGGGGGCTACAAAAATGCCCTTTGCCACCGCTGAAAGATGAGAGACTATTAGGTACATTATGTCTGGGTTTATTTCCATAGATGGCGTAACTTTAACTATTTGCTCATTTTGATCTAAAAAGGTTACTGGGTGCCTGACAGAAAGAGTTATCCAATTTAAGGAAATATATTGATTCTGGGGAGAAACGGGGTCTGCCGGAGGTTTCCCTGTTACGGGGTGACTGGGCGCGGTGTTTGGCGCAAGATGGAACGTGGCTGAGGGGTTGCTTGTGTCCTCGCGCCCCCCTGAGCGCTCTGCTCCCCGTTTCCCGAGTGTTCACAAGAGCACTGGCGTAGGTCGGGTAGGGAGCTGAAGGTGACTTTTCTTTTCATTCCGGGAGATTTTCTGGGGGGAAGGGGTTCACCATTTATGTTGGTCACCGACCTACAGGCCGAGGACCAGTGAAAACCCTTCCCACACCTCCGGCAGAGGGATTTGGGTAAATTAGATAGGTTGGGTTCCGAGGTAGATTTAGGGCAGTGCTTCTTGAAATGGCCTTTCTGTCCACAGTTAAAGCATGTCTGGGGTCCAGTAAAAGCGGCAGCCAATAGGCGTGCTTTATGGGAGTTAGAGCCAATGTTTTTGCAGGCTTCGATCATTTCAACCAGAGAGGGATCTTTTAGCATCTTTAGTGCTTTCTGACAATCTTCATTTGCTTTTTCAATGACTAATTTATTAAATAGAATTTCTTGGCTTTCTTTCTGATTAACTTGTCTTTTAATTGCTTCCTTTAATCTTGTAATAAAATCTATGAAGGGTTCTTTTGGGCCTTGATTAATTAAAGTGAAAGAAGGTGTCTGGACATATGCATCCGCCACCCTCTTTACAGCTTCCAATGCCAATTCTTTAGAAATTTCTAGAAATTTGGGTTCAATTCTTGACTGATCCCCTCTGGTTGAATAGCTTCCCTCACCATAAAGCATGTCTATTGCCTGCTTTACTGGGATTCCCCTTCTTTCCATTTTTTCATTTACGTATGTCACAATCAATTTTTTCCACTCAGCCTCGAACACCGAGGACTGAATGGTTGTAAAAAGCCCATTAATCACTGCTCTTATGTCGTATGGAATTAATAGATATGCTAGGAAGAAAGACTCCAGGAAACCGATCGTATATGGTGCCCCCAAGCCGTACTCTACCATCGCTTTTTTGATATCTTTCAGCATGGGGTATGAGATCGGTCTCCATTCCGGAGCCTTTCCTTCTTCTAGAAATATCGGAAAAGCTTTAAGAAATTCAGTGTCATTGGCCTGAGCTGCTTCCTCCCTGAAAGGCTTCCAGATATTAGGCATCTCGTTGTGCCTTTCAGGGGAGCGCTGGGTATGGTCTGTGTCATTGTCAGAGTCGCTATCTCGGTAGCGGCAGGCAGGGTAGGCCTTGGTGTTGTGGGCCTTATGGGCGCGGCCATGTTGCCGGAAACCGGCTTTGGCCTTTGGCCTAGCCCCGCCCCTCGCCCCCTTTTCACCCCCGGAAGTTGACCTCTCAGGGGAGGAGGCGGAGCTGGAGGGAGTGGACGAGCATGTGGGTGACTCAGGGGAGGGGTCTTTGACGCGCGCAGGAGGAGGTGGAGGTGGTCTGGAGGGTGGTGCTATGAGGGCCCGCCCCCTCCTTTCCCGCGCTGATGGTTCCCGCGGTGTCTTTTCCCGCCTCCGTCCCGCGCGTTTCCCGTCTCCCTCCTCCTTGCCGCCATTTTGTGCTCGTCGTGATGATATCTTCTCCCTCCCGCCATCTTGTGTATGCCGCGATGGGTGTGACGCAGTTGATTTTTCTTGAATTGTGGCTGGTACATGGAGGCTGCTGTTCTCGTTCATCATTTGGTGCTGTAGCACCATCAGAACTAGCCTCCAGGCAATGAGCGCCTCTTTTGCCTTTCGGTCCCCCCTTTCATTATCCCGCCATAGGGTGTAACCAATTGCTTGCCACTCTTCTGCTGTGGTGTTGTCAGTTAATTTGTGGCTTTTATTATCCAGCCATTTGGCAAGTGCTTTGGCCGATTTTTTATCTAGGGGGTGACCATGTTCGATAATAAAGTCTTTGAGGCGTCTATACACAAATTTCTGGGAGGTGGACAGAGTAAGTCCCATTTCGGTGTTATAGAAATCCTCCCTTTTCTGTTTAGTGTGTCGGGGTGTTGGTGTTGGGGTAGGTGAGGAATATCCCCAGCTGCTCACCTTCTCCGGTGTGTCGACCCGTGCAGCTCTGCAGCCCACAGTCGTCCGTCCAACTGGGGGGACCGGCGGGACGATCACCTCTCCCGGCGATGTCTGAGCCCAAGTGGAGACGCAGGAGTTCTCTCAATATGAGAGACCTTCAACTGTGCCCCACGTTGGGCGCCACTGGTGACAGAATTAAACCACAACCAGCCCACCTTGCTAATATCGCTCA
>NW_020930611.1:0-664 GCF_003984885.1 Neopelma chrysocephalum | reverse complement strand
TGTCCTGGTTAGAACGGCTGGGACCAATTCATCCCTGGATGGGTGTAACCCAAAACTGTGTATTCTATAGCCTCCATGCCATTTCCCAAAAACTGCTGTCAGTAGAGGCCTGCAAGGTGGGAAGATGTTCCTGTACCCTTTTATGGAATTCCCCGCTCTGATATCCTTATATGGAATTCCCCGCTCTGATAAGAGGGACTGAGCATCCACATGCCCTTTTATGGAAATTCCCTACTCTGAGGGAGGGACTGAGCACTCCCGCCTGAACTGGAGAGTATATAACTGGGAGTTTCAGAGCCTTGGGGCTCTCTCTCGTGGGACCCAGAGGAAGACAGCAGACCACCGCTGCTCCCAACCAGGCTGAGACCACCACCCTCGACTGGACTGCAATCACCACTTCTGACCAGACTGCAGCAGCTCTCCCACCAGCAGGTTTATTCCCTCCCCCTTTGCTTTGGACTCGGGGGGTGGGCCAAGGTACACCACTTTTGTTCATACCCCAGGGTGCTGGGTTTGTACATTTGGGTTTTGTGGATTAAAACCAATTGTCTGTCTGTATAATTGTACTTATTGCATTATTTTAATAAATTGTTATTCTGACTTATAAATCTCTCTTTTGAATTGAGTTCATTTTGCCTTGCTGGTTAACTTTTAAACCAGCACA
>NW_020930610.1:0-5402 GCF_003984885.1 Neopelma chrysocephalum | reverse complement strand
TGAATTGAGTTCATTTTGCCTTGCTGGTTAACTTTTAAACCAGCACATTTTTGGCGCCCAAACGTTGGGGCAGAGAGAGAGAAGTCAGAATCACAATTTCATTTTAAGCATCTGTGTATTTGGATACAGAAACTCCCCGATCAACATGTTGTTTGGTGCATTCACGTGGGTGTTTTATCTGAGCATGTTCATATTTCCACAAATAGGGTACTATTTGCTGTTTTTAATGCTCTTTTTAAGACCAGGGAGAGGGATCCAAATTGCTTTACTAGTATACTACGTTTATGTCATCATAACCTCAGAAGCAATGAGTTTCATTGTAAATGTGTATTCAGTCCTGTTTACCTGTCCTGGTCTGGGTTGCTACCTCTGGGGCCTCATTAAAAATTGCACCCAGCCCTTTGGGGGAACTGTGGGGAATGGTGGTTTCCAGCCTCTCACCTCCTTCTTTCCCTTCAGACCTGGTACAACAGTTTTTGAAAATATTGATTTTCCTTTTGATGCTAAGGACGGCATAATGTTATTGTTAGTGTTGCTCTGTCTGCTGCTCTGTCTGCTCTGTACTGTTTACACCATGCTTAGGGTCAGAACAGGGCCTTCTAGGGAGGCTGTTTGGACTCCTGTCCTGGGAATGGATAACGCTGAGTGGCACGGGAAGTGGGAGGACATCGGCCAGTATTTGGAGAAGTTTTCTCCTCCCATGATCTGGAAATTCACCCCTGAACAACTGCAGGATCCTGTCAGCATGATAAAACTGGTAAAGGAAAAATGCTCTGGCAGCTCCAGAGATGGTCAGCTCAGCAACCTGCTGGGCCCTGGCCACTGCTTACCGGGCACTGCTTGACATGGTACAGCACTGCCAGGGGGAGGAGAGAAGGAGCAAATCAACTGGCACCATGCCCACACAAACCATCGAGGAGCCAGAAGGACAACAGAAACCAATAGCAGTCGCCCCTGTTCAGAAAAGGAAATCGAAGACCAAATCAGTTCGCATAGCAAATGATGACGAAGAGGCAGGACCTTCACATCCACCGGAGGAGACAGAGCCAGAAATAATCACTCGGTCCCTATCCCTGGGTGAGCTACGTGAGCTTCGGAGAGAGTTCACACGACAGGCGAACGAGTCCATCCTGACCTGGCTGCTCCGAATCTGGGATGCCGCCGCTAACGACACAATTCTAGATGGAAGTGAAGCAAGGCAACTGGGATCCCTGTCTCGAGATGTCGTCATTGATCAGGGGATTGGAAGGAGGCAGGAAACTCTCAGCCTGTGGCGGCGACTGTTGTCCAGTGTAAGGGAGAGATACCTTTGCAAGGAGGACCTCCACGTACAGCAAGGACAGTGGAACACGATGGAACAAGGTATCCGGTGCTTGAGAGAATTGGCTGTACTGGAGATAATCTTTTCAGAGGACGAAAGGTTTCCTAAAAGTCCAGATGGTGTACAGTGCACATCCCAGATGTGGTTGAAGTTTGCACGACTCGGGCCAGAAATGTATTCCCGCTACCTAGCAACGCTGCAATGGAGGGAGGGAGAGGACAAGGTTGGTGCATTGGTCAGCAAACTCAGGATTTATGAAGACACTGTCACCGCCCCATTACGAGCCCACGTCTCATCAGTGGAAACCAAACTGGCTGAACATGTTCGAAGCCTGGAAGAGAAGATTGAAGAAGGACACCAGAGGCTAAGAGAACAAATTAAGGAAGGGATCTTCCATACCTCGCCAGGACAAACAAGGGTCTCTGCTATCAGGAGCCAGCGTCCCCCAGCTAAGGAGAGAGGGTACACTCCACGTGGCAATCTATGGTTTTACCTCCAAGAGCACGGAGAAGATATGAGGAAGTGGGATGGGAAACCCACCTCTTCCTTAGCAGCCCGGGTACGTGAATTGAAAAGAGGGACAAGTACCACAAGGAACTCTTTGAGGATGAATGCTGCTCCAGTCTCTCGCAGGCAAGACTCCAGATGGCCCAGGAATGATGATATGTCTGATCCTCTTGAAGGGACTTCCAGGTCATACTTACAAGAAGAGCGCAACGAGTACCATGACCAGGACTAGGGGTGCCCTGCCTCTAGCCAGGTAGAGGAGAGGGACAATCGAGTCTATTGGACAGTGTGGATTCGGTGGCCTGGCACATCAGAGCCACAAAGATATAAGGCTTTAGTTGACACCGGCGCACAATGTACTTTGATGCCATCAAGATACATAGGGGCAGAATCCATCTCTATTTCTGGGGTGACAGGAGGATCCCAACAGCTGACTGTACTGGAAGCTGAAGTAAGCCTGACTGGGAAGGAATGGCACAGACACCCCATCGTGACTGGTCCAGAGGCCCCGTGTATCCTTGGCATAGATTACCTGAGGAGTGGGTATTTCAAAGACCCAAAAGGACTTCGTTGGGCGTTTGGCATAGCTACTGTGGAGGCAGAGGAAATTAGACAGTTGAACACCTTGCCTGGCCTCTCAGAGGACCCCTCTGCTGTGGGACTGCTGAAGGTTGAAGAACAGTTGGTACCGATAGCCACAGCAACCGTGCACCGTCGGCAATACCGCACCGACCGAGACTCTGTGACTCCCATACATAAGATGATCCGTGAACTGGAGACCCAGGGGGTGGTCAGCAAGACTCGCTCACCCTTTAATAGCCCTATATGGCCAGTGCGTAAATCCAGCGGAGAGTGGAGGCTGACGGTGGATTACCGTGGACTCAATGAAGTCACACCACCCCTGAGTGCTGCTGTGCCGGACATGCTGGAGCTCCAGTACGAGCTGGAGTCCAAGGCAGCCAAGTGGTATGCCACCATTGACATTGCCAACGCCTTCTTCTCCATTCCTTTGGCAGCGGAGTGCAGGCCACAATTTGCTTTCACTTGGAGAGGTGTGCAGTACACCTGGAATCGACTGCCTCAGGGGTGGAAACACAGTCCCAGCATTTGCCATGGACTGATCCAGACTGCACTGGAAAAGGGCGAGGCTCCAGAACATCTACAGTACATTGATGACATCATTGTATGGGGGAACACAGCGGGGGAAGTCTTCGAGAAAGGAGAGAAGATAATCCAGATCCTCCTAAGAGCTGGTTTTGCCATTAAACGAAGTAAGGTCAAGGGACCTGCTCAGGAAATTCAGTTCTTAGGAGTGAAGTGGCAAGATGGACGTCGCCTAATTCCAACGGAGGTAATTAACAAAATAGCAGCCATGTCCCCACCAACCAGCAAGAAGGAAACACAGGCTTTCCTAGGCGCTGTGGGCTTTTGGAGGATGCATATCCCCGAGTACAGTCAAATTGTAAGCCCTCTCTACCTTGTGACACGGAAGAAAAATGATTTCCAGTGGGGCCCTGAACAACAACAGGCCTTTGAACAAATCAAACAGGAGATTGCCCATGCGGTAGCCCTTGGGCCAGTAAGGACAGGACAGGACGTGAAGAACGTGCTCTACACTGCAGCCGGGAAGAATGGCCCTTCTTGGAGCCTCTGGCAGAAAGTGCCTGGGGAGACCCGAGGACGACCGCTGGGATTCTGGAGTCGGGGATACAAAGGATCTGAAGCCAGCTATACACCAACTGAGAAAGAGATCCTGGCTGCTTATGAAGGACTTCGAGCTGCCTCAGAAGTGATCGGCACCGAAGCGCAGCTCCTCCTGGCACCCCGACTACCAGTGCTGGGCTGGATGTTCAAGGGGAGAGTTCCTGCTACACATCACGCCACCGATGCCACATGGAGTAAGTGGATCGCTCTGATCACACAACGAACCCGGATAGGGAATCCTAATCGCCCTGGGATTCTGGAAATTATCACCAATTGGCCCGAAGGTGAGAGTTTCGGACTATCCTCTGAAGAAGAAGAGGAGCAGGTGACACGGGCTGAGGAGGCCCCACCATATGACAAGCTACCAGCAGATGAAAGGCGATATGCGCTCTTCACGGATGGCTCCTGCCGCATTGTAGGGACAAACCGAAAATGGAAGGCAGCCGTGTGGAGTCCCACACGGCGAGTTGCAGAAGCAACCGAAGGACAAGGTGGGTCAAGTCAGTTCGCAGAGCTTAAAGCCGTTCAGTTGGCTTTGGATATAGCTGAACGAGAGAAGTGGCCAAGACTCTATATCTACACTGACTCATGGATGGTGGCCAATGCTCTGTGGGGATGGCTAGAGCGATGGAGAAAGGCCAACTGGCAGCGCCAAGGGAAACCCATCTGGGCAGCGGAGATGTGGCAGGACATCGCTGGCCGGGTAGAGAAGCTGAGTGTGAAGGTCGGTCACGTAGACGCTCACGTACGCAAGAAACGGGCTAATGAGGAGCATCGCAACAACGAGCAGGCGGACCGAGCTGCCAGGATTAAAGTCTCTCAGGTGGATCTGGATTGGCAGCACAAAGGAGAATTATTTCTGGCTCGATGGGCCCATGACGCCTCCGGTCACCAGGGGAGAGATGCAACATACAGATGGGCTCAGGACCGAGGGGTGGACTTAACCAAGGACATTGTCTCACAGGTCATCCATGACTGTGAGACATGTGCTGCCATCAAGCAGGCCAAGCGGGTGAAGCCTCTATGGTATGGTGGACGGTGGTCAAAGTACAGGTATGGGGAAGCCTGGCAAGTTGACTACATCACGCTCCCCAAAACCCGCCAGGGCAAGCGCTACGTACTGACCATGGTAGAAGGAAGTACTGGATGGCTGGAGACATACCCCGTACCTCATGCCACTGCCCGGAATACCATCCTGGGCCTTGAAAAACAAGTCCTGTGGCGACACGGCACCCCGGAGAGAATTGAGTCTGATAATGGGACCCATTTCAAGAATGGCCTCGTAGACACCTGGGCCAGAGAGCACGGCATTGAGTGGGTGTATCATATCCCCTACCATGCACCAGCTGCTGGAAAAGTTGAACGGTGCAACGGACTGCTGAAAACCACCCTGAAGGCACTGTGTGGGGAGACTCTCAAACACTGGGAGCTGCATTTAGCAAAGGCCACCTGGTTGGTCAACACGCGAGGCTCCATTAATCGAGCTGGCCCTGCCCAATCAGAACCTTTGCATACTGTAGATGGAGATAAAGTCCCCGTGGTGCATATGAGGGGTATGTTAGGGAAGACTGTTTGGATTAGTCCCACCTCAAGCAAAGGCAAACCCATCCGAGGGATTGTTTTTGCTCAAGGACCTGGTTTCACCTGGTGGGTAATGCAAAAAGATGGGGAGACACGTTGTGTACCACAAGGGGACCTAATTTTGAGTAAGAATGGTCCGTAATGTTTCATTGTACATATGTGTATATAGTTTTAAAGAGACATAGTTTTTAAGGGGGTTAATTTGGGCATGACATGGATGGCATAGAATAAGGGGTGGATAATGTCCTGGTTAGAACGGCTGGGACCAATTCATCCCTGGATGGGTGTA
>NW_020930609.1:0-2965 GCF_003984885.1 Neopelma chrysocephalum | reverse complement strand
GGGGGGGGTTGGTCTCTTTTCCCAGGCAACTCTCAGCAAGACAAGAGGGCTCAGGGTCTTCAGCTGTGCCAGGGGAGGTTTAGGTTGGATATTGGGAAGAATTTCTTTCCAGAGAGGGTGCTCAGCCATTGGAATGGGCTGCCCAGGGAAGTGGTGGATTCTCCCTCCCTGGAGGTTTTCAAAATAAGACTGGATGTGGCATCAGTGCCATGGTCTGGGAACCACAGCGGGGTTGGATCAAGGGTTGGACTTGATGATCTTGGAGGTCCCTTCCAACCCAGCTGATTCTGTGATTCTATGATCCTGAGTGCCCATCATCCCCTCTGGGATGTCCCAGCACCCTGTGCTGACCATCCTGGGGCTCTTTGCCCTCTGCCCATGACTGGTCTGAGCCCTGCCCAGAGCCCTGGCCGTGGCTGTGCCCCTGCTCAGAGCACAACCCTCTCCCCCAGCCAAAGTGTGCTGATTTTCTCCTGGTCTACTTCGCCCAGATGCTCGACTTCTAAATAATTCAGAAGTAGTTCTATTAAAGAGCCATTAAAGAGGAAAAAGAAAGAGAAATCTTCTGGGAGAAACCTTGTTAGCAGCAAGTACACACGTAATGAGATATTGGACAAAGAGTCTGTCCCCTGCTGTCAGAACGTGTTAGGGGAACATCCACCTGGATGGTGCTGCTGGAACCAGGCAGAGGTCGCCCAGATAAGCATGAGAAGATGCTATCTGTGTGCTTGAATTTCATGTGATGCCTTTTGTAAACATATTTTTGGGCTGTCATCTCCGGATCTCTCCTTGGGAGGGGATGGACTGCAGTCAGTGTGCAAACACCCCATTCTATATTTGGTGGTAATTGCCCAGGGATTGGCAGGTGGAGCAGGTAACAAGGAGAAGAAGTGGCTGGAACTGGAGTCAAAATTGGGATCACTCTGTCTCTCCACAGTAATTTTTCAGTTGGTTAAAAATTCAAGCAAGTGCTGGTGCATGACATGCACTGATACAATGCTCAGGTCTGGCTCTCCCTCTGTGGTTGCCAAAACTGGGTCTCTGGGCCCAGGCTTTAATCTCCAGAGGGCAGGAGAAAGACACCTGCATTAGTAATGTGCTTGGCCAGCTTTGTGTTGGTTCCATAGCAGGATTTCCTACTTCTCTTCTCAAGTGTTTCATTTCTTCATTTCCCACACAGCTGGCCATGACCATCCTCCAGAGAGAGACCCGTGAGGGATCCTGACCATTAACCCTGTTGGTTTTACAGCCCAGTGTGGAGGAACAGCAGAAGAGATGGAAGGAGTGCTCCTGAGCCCAGGCTTCCCAGGGAATTATCCCAGCAACCTGGACTGCACGTGGAGGATATTGCTGCCAGTGGGGTTTGGTGAGACAGCTGGGTTTGAGACAGAAGAGGTGGTGGGAAGATCATGGAATCATGGAATGGGTTGGATTGGGTTGGGACCTTAAAGCCCATCCAGTCCCAGGGCAGGGACACCTTCCACTAGCCCAGGTTGCTCCAACCTGGCCTTGGACACTTCCAGGGGCAGCCACAGCTTCTCTGGGCAACCTGTCCCCACCCTCCCAGGGAGGAATTTCTTCCTAATCTCCAATCTGAACCTGCTCTCTGTCAGTGTGGGGCCACCCTCTGTCCCCCCCATGGCGAATGTCCTGCTGGCTGCCCGGGCTGTCCTGGCCCCCATGGGCGAGCAGTGCTGCTGGAGGTGGAGCTTTAGGTGCAGACTGTTCCTTCTTCCTGCTCTCCAGGTGCTCACATCCAGTTCCTGAACTTCTCCACCGAGCCAAACCACGACTTTGTGGAGATCCGGAATGGGCCCTACGACACCAGCACCGTCATCGGGCGCTTCAGCGGCGCCGACCTGCCCGGCTCCCTCCTGTCCACCTCCCACGAAACCACCGTCTACTTCCACAGCGACCACTCCCAGAACAAGCCAGGCTTCAAGCTGGAATATCAAGGTGAGGAGGGCACGGGTGGAGCAGCAGGGGGACAGTCATAGAATCATAGAATCAGCTGGGTTGAAAGACCTCCAAGATCATCAAGTCCAAACCTTGATCCAACCCCGCCGTGGTTCCCAGCTCATGGCACTGATGCCACATCCAGTCTGTCCTTAAAAACCTCCAGGGACAGAGAATCCACCACTTCCCTGGGCAGCCCCTGCCAATGTTTAACAACCTCTTCCATGGAGAAATTCTTCCTGATGTCCAACCTGACCCTCCCCTTGTGCAGCTTGAGGCCGTTCCCTCTACTCCTGTCCCTCATTCCCTGAAAAATGAACTATGAACCGTTTTCCCTTGGTTTTTCCCAGCCTACGAGCTGCAGGAGTGCCCCGACCCGGAGCCTTTTGCCAACGGGGTGGTGAGAGGGGCCGGGTACAACGTTGGCCAGTCCATCTCCTTCGAGTGCCTCCCTGGCTTCCAGCTGATCGGCCACCCCATGCTGACCTGCCAGCACGGCACCAACAGGAACTGGGACCACCCCCTGCCCCGCTGTGAAGGTACGGCCTGGGGGGGACCCGGGGGCACCCACGTGGGTGTTCCTGGGCACTGGAAAGGTTCCAGCTCTGCGCTGGCCCCCTGTGAGTCCCCGTGTTGTCATTGGGCTGGAAGTGACTCCGCAGAGCAAAGCGTGGCTGGAGGTGGGCTGGGAATCATGGAATCATGGAATCATAGAATCATGGAATCAGCTGGGTTGGAAGGGACCTCCAAGATCATCAAGTCCAACCCTTGATCCAACCCCGCCGTGGTTCCCAGCCCATGGCACTGATGCCACATCCAGTCTGTCCTTAAACACCTCCAGGGACGGAGAATCCACCCCTTCCCTGGGCAGCCCATTCCAATGGCTGATCACCCTCTCTGCAAAGAAATTCTTTCTAATATCCAACCTAAACCTCCCCTGGCACAGCTGAAGACCCTGAGCTCTCTTGTCTTGCTGAGAGTTGCCTGGGAAAAGAGACCAACCCCCCCC
>NW_020930608.1:0-2965 GCF_003984885.1 Neopelma chrysocephalum | reverse complement strand
GGGGGGGGTTGGTCTCTTTTCCCAGGCAACTCTCAGCAAGACAAGAGAGCTCAGGGTCTTCAGCTGTGCCAGGGGAGGTTTAGGTTGGATATTAGAAAGAATTTCTTTGCAGAGAGGGTGATCAGCCATTGGAATGGGCTGCCCAGGGAAGGGGTGGATTCTCCGTCCCTGGAGGTGTTTAAGGACAGACTGGATGTGGCATCAGTGCCATGGGCTGGGAACCACGGCGGGGTTGGATCAAGGGTTGGACTTGATGATCTTGGAGGTCCCTTCCAACCCAGCTGATTCCATGATTCTATGATTCCATGATTCCATGATTCCCAGCCCACCTCCAGCCACGCTTTGCTCTGCGGAGTCACTTCCAGCCCAATGACAACACGGGGACTCACAGGGGGCCAGCGCAGAGCTGGAACCTTTCCAGTGCCCAGGAACACCCACGTGGGTGCCCCCGGGTCCCCCCCAGGCCGTACCTTCACAGCGGGGCAGGGGGTGGTCCCAGTTCCTGTTGGTGCCGTGCTGGCAGGTCAGCATGGGGTGGCCGATCAGCTGGAAGCCAGGGAGGCACTCGAAGGAGATGGACTGGCCAACGTTGTACCCGGCCCCTCTCACCACCCCGTTGGCAAAAGGCTCCGGGTCGGGGCACTCCTGCAGCTCGTAGGCTGGGAAAAACCAAGGGAAAACGGTTCATAGTTCATTTTTCAGGGAATGAGGGACAGGAGTAGAGGGAACGGCCTCAAGCTGCACAAGGGGAGGGTCAGGTTGGACATCAGGAAGAATTTCTCCATGGAAGAGGTTGTTAAACATTGGCAGGGGCTGCCCAGGGAAGTGGTGGATTCTCTGTCCCTGGAGGTTTTTAAGGACAGACTGGATGTGGCATCAGTGCCATGAGCTGGGAACCACGGCGGGGTTGGATCAAGGTTTGGACTTGATGATCTTGGAGGTCTTTCAACCCAGCTGATTCTATGATTCTATGACTGTCCCCCTGCTGCTCCACCCGTGCCCTCCTCACCTTGATATTCCAGCTTGAAGCCTGGCTTGTTCTGGGAGTGGTCGCTGTGGAAGTAGACGGTGGTTTCGTGGGAGGTGGACAGGAGGGAGCCGGGCAGGTCGGCGCCGCTGAAGCGCCCGATGACGGTGCTGGTGTCGTAGGGCCCATTCCGGATCTCCACAAAGTCGTGGTTTGGCTCGGTGGAGAAGTTCAGGAACTGGATGTGAGCACCTGGAGAGCAGGAAGAAGGAACAGTCTGCACCTAAAGCTCCACCTCCAGCAGCACTGCTCGCCCATGGGGGCCAGGACAGCCCGGGCAGCCAGCAGGACATTCGCCATGGGGGGGACAGAGGGTGGCCCCACACTGACAGAGAGCAGGTTCAGATTGGAGATTAGGAAGAAATTCCTCCCTGGGAGGGTGGGGACAGGTTGCCCAGAGAAGCTGTGGCTGCCCCTGGAAGTGTCCAAGGCCAGGTTGGAGCAACCTGGGCTAGTGGAAGGTGTCCCTGCCCTGGGACTGGATGGGCTTTAAGGTCCCAACCCAATCCAACCCATTCCATGATTCCATGATCTTCCCACCACCTCTTCTGTCTCAAACCCAGCTGTCTCACCAAACCCCACTGGCAGCAATATCCTCCACGTGCAGTCCAGGTTGCTGGGATAATTCCCTGGGAAGCCTGGGCTCAGGAGCACTCCTTCCATCTCTTCTGCTGTTCCTCCACACTGGGCTGTAAAACCAACAGGGTTAATGGTCAGGATCCCTCACGGGTCTCTCTCTGGAGGATGGTCATGGCCAGCTGTGTGGGAAATGAAGAAATGAAACACTTGAGAAGAGAAGTAGGAAATCCTGCTATGGAACCAACACAAAGCTGGCCAAGCACATTACTAATGCAGGTGTCTTTCTCCTGCCCTCTGGAGATTAAAGCCTGGGCCCAGAGACCCAGTTTTGGCAACCACAGAGGGAGAGCCAGACCTGAGCATTGTATCAGTGCATGTCATGCACCAGCACTTGCTTGAATTTTTAACCAACTGAAAAATTACTGTGGAGAGACAGAGTGATCCCAATTTTGACTCCAGTTCCAGCCACTTCTTCTCCTTGTTACCTGCTCCACCTGCCAATCCCTGGGCAATTACCACCAAATATAGAATGGGGTGTTTGCACACTGACTGCAGTCCATCCCCTCCCAAGGAGAGATCCGGAGATGACAGCCCAAAAATATGTTTACAAAAGGCATCACATGAAATTCAAGCACACAGATAGCATCTTCTCATGCTTATCTGGGCGACCTCTGCCTGGTTCCAGCAGCACCATCCAGGTGGATGTTCCCCTAACACGTTCTGACAGCAGGGGACAGACTCTTTGTCCAATATCTCATTACGTGTGTACTTGCTGCTAACAAGGTTTCTCCCAGAAGATTTCTCTTTCTTTTTCCTCTTTAATGGCTCTTTAATAGAACTACTTCTGAATTATTTAGAAGTCGAGCATCTGGGCGAAGTAGACCAGGAGAAAATCAGCACACTTTGGCTGGGGGAGAGGGTTGTGCTCTGAGCAGGGGCACAGCCACGGCCAGGGCTCTGGGCAGGGCTCAGACCAGTCATGGGCAGAGGGCAAAGAGCCCCAGGATGGTCAGCACAGGGTGCTGGGACATCCCAGAGGGGATGATGGGCACTCAGGATCATAGAATCACAGAATCAGCTGGGTTGGAAGGGACCTCCAAGATCATCAAGTCCAACCCTTGATCCAACCCCGCTGTGGTTCCCAGACCATGGCACTGATGCCACATCCAGTCTTATTTTGAAAACCTCCAGGGAGGGAGAATCCACCACTTCCCTGGGCAGCCCATTCCAATGGCTGAGCACCCTCTCTGGAAAGAAATTCTTCCCAATATCCAACCTAAACCTCCCCTGGCACAGCTGAAGACCCTGAGCCCTCTTGTCTTGCTGAGAGTTGCCTGGGAAAAGAGACCAACCCCCCCC
>NW_020930607.1:0-569 GCF_003984885.1 Neopelma chrysocephalum | reverse complement strand
GGGTGCTGTGCAGGGATGGGTGCCTGTGGGTGCAGTGATGGGTGTCCATGGGTGCTCAGAGTTGTGCAGTGATGGGTGTCCATGGGTGCTTGGAGCTGGGCAGTGATGGGTGTCCATGGATGCTCAGAGTTGTGCAATGATGGGTGTCCATGGGTGCTTGGAGCTGGGCAGTGATGGGTGTCCATGGATGCTCAGAGTTGTGCAGTGATGGGTGTCCATGGATGCTCAGGGCTGTGCAGGGATGGGTGTTCATGGATGCTCAGAGCTGGGCAGGGATGGGTGTCTGTGGGTGCTCAGACTTTTGGCAGGGACTCCCAATCCAACACATGTCCAGATGGGATGGCCAGAGGCTGTGGTCACCTGGCAGTCCCCAGCCCGTGCTGGGCACCATGAATGGCACCAGAGATATCTCATGGCTGTGTCCTGAGCACACCTTGGTAGAAGGACCCCTGAAAAGTGTAAAGGAATTTCAAGTTTAAAATTGTCGTCTCGAATTGTCTTTGCTAAAGAAAAGAATCACATTTTAAAAAAAAAATCTTAATGGCACATATGGTACATTAACCTATGGG
>NW_020930606.1:0-327 GCF_003984885.1 Neopelma chrysocephalum | reverse complement strand
CAGTGATGGGTGTCCGTGGGTGCTCAGGGCTGTGCAGGGATGGGTGTCCACTGATGCCCAGAGCTGGGCAGGGATGGGTGTCTGTGGGTGCTCAGACTTTTGGCAGGGACTCCCAATCCAACACCTGTCCAGATGGGATGGCCAGAGGCTGTGGTCACCTGGCAGTCCCCAGCCCGTGCTGTCCGCATGGCACCAGAGATATCTCATGGCTGTGTCCTGAGCACACCTTGGTAGAAGGACCCCTGAAAAGTGTAAAGGAATTTCAAGTTTAAAATTGTCTTCTCAAATTGTCTTTGCTAAAGAAAAGAATCACATTTAAAAAAAAAA
>NW_020930605.1:0-2192 GCF_003984885.1 Neopelma chrysocephalum | reverse complement strand
AGTGCTATGAAGGATTTACATTATAAAATACTATTAACATTTATACATAATTTTTGCAGGTACAGTGGGGGTTTTACACTGGAATTAGATAGCTCATGGTCTCGAATATTCAGTAAAAACAAGCAAATGGCATCTCTTCTGTTCTGCTATGGAATAATCCCCTAGCAATAGCACATGGATAATGCTGACATACTTGTGTCTGAAGTTAGTTAATTACTGTCCCACATTAATTAATTTAGGGGAATGAGAAGTTAGTTTGAAATAAAAATGGAATATTTGTATTTAAAAATGTTAAGCCAAAAATTTTTTGGCAGTGTCAGTACTTTTTTTTTCAAGAATCAAAAGGTTTTTGAAAGGAACTCATTCTTAGAAAAACCTCTATTTCATCAGCCTGCCATTTTCCAAAGGAAAATGTTTCATCCCAGGGTTCTCCAACAGCTCTAAACATTTCTCTAGTGTTAGGCCAGCACACATGGGAAGTGTTCATTTCCACTGGCTGCATGTAAAATTGGTTTCAGGACACAGATGTTTGCAGTACAACGAAACTACTCATTTGTATTTGAGTATTAACTTTTCAGATCTTCCATTATGGAAAAGCATGATTTCTCCAATTTTCCATCTTCCCTCTTTGTAACAACATCAGTTTGCTTTTCGTGCCAGATTTGTAGGATCATTAAGAAACCAAGTAAAACAAATTCTAGGCTTTTCAGAAGTTTTATTAAAAAGCCAACTTTTCTTTATAGCCAAAAAAGAACAACTCAGGACTCCATTCATTCAGTAAATTATATTCTAGTTTGTGAGTACCCATTTAGTAATAAATTGAAAGAAAAAGAAGTTATAGCACAGGTCAATTCTGTATTCTGTGTAGTTTATAACACTCCTGGGCATTTCACACTTCATCTCATTAATAACCTGCACTGTCTATTACTTAAACAACAATCCCAGCTTCAGTAGTAGTTGCACTTTTCTCAAGGAAGATGTTGCGACTTTCTTTTTTCTGTCTTTTATATGGCAGAAACCCTAAAGACAATGGTTTAACATTTATTTCAGTTAATTTTGAATGTATTTGAATTTGGATTTTTAGGTCATTCCATCTTGGCACTTAGGGTGAAACTTTTGATACGCAGGTGCCACTACAAAATTTTCCATAGATTCAGTGAAGTTGGGATGTTAGATTCTGGCCAGATAGACTCCCAGGTCAGAGTAAAGACTTCATCATTCTGCACATGGAAGATGTCACTGGAATATGTAGCTCTGCTGGGCTGAGCACGGCTCTGAATGGAAGTGATCTTATTACTTTCTTTTGACAAAGAGGTCAAATAAGGGGTTCAACAAATGGAAAATATTTTCCTCCATTTCCCTGTTTCTCTAGATATGAGAATGGCAATTTACCACTTGTTGAGGCACTGGAATAAAAATCTATCAAAAAGAAAATTTAACATTTTTCACACCATTACCTTATGTCCTTCCTAATCTCTAACAGTTAATTTTCCCATTGTAAAGTTTCATGAAGCTATGCAACTGCTTTTGAATTTCTACTAGTTGGAACTTTTTTTTTCCAGGAACTCTCCACACAGAAACATAATATTACCAAGTAGTTTTATTTCTGATACAGGGTGGAACCTCTGAGGTTCTGGTGAGTTCAGAAATCATACCTTTTACTCAGGTCTCTTATGCTGAGGTGAGAACTTCATCTCCTGTCGTTTCTGAGGAAGATCAGTGACTGGGCCAGAATGTCCTGTTAGATTCTGTTAACAGTTCTGTTAGTTCTGTTGACTTCTCTAGGACAATTTCAGACCTGTTTCTGCAGTGAATAACAACAACTCTGATCTTCAGGATAAGTTTCAATACATGGAATCAGCAGTTTTTGGAAGATGCCTCTCTGCACTATACTTGTGAGACCTTCTTTACCTATAAATTTGTCCAATGTCTCATACAGACATTACATCAACACTCACAGAAGTGAATCCTTTCTAAGAGTTGCTAATTCTGAGAGTTACTGCAGCATTTACATCTTTTCCTGTCAGATCAAGTCCCTCAAGTCTGAGGGATAAACCTCTAGTCCAAGCAAAAATAACATCACTGCTAGACAAACTCAGTTAAGTTTTCTCATCAAACTCAATTCCTTCAAAGATTGCTTTGATAATAATAATAATGGCCAGTCTTCGCGAACGAAGATTTGGGGAAAGGTC
>NW_020930604.1:0-3049 GCF_003984885.1 Neopelma chrysocephalum | reverse complement strand
ATAATAATAATGGCCAGTCTTCGCGAACGAAGATTTGGGGAAAGGTCTTTTTACCTTTCCAGCCTGCGCAATGGATTTTTTAGGGGAGACACAGCCTGCGCTGAACTGAGCCCACCCTTTAATCCTAAGGTTCATCTGCCGGGGCCAAGCAAGCTTGGACAATGGCAGTGAGGTCCTCAGGACGTAGGTTTGTTTAGAATGACCTTCTCATAGATGGATGGCCTCACAGGGCTAACGGGCTCCATCTGCCCGGGGGACTGGCTGGGATTCAAACCTGGGTCGCAGAGGTGAGAGTCCTGCATGCTAACCACCAGGCCACCATAGGAACTTTCAAAAGTGATCCTTGCTGTCTGAGACACTGGTCTTCAGGGACAGCAATTCATCCTTTGGAGGGAATTGTGAACTAGAGTCAGCAAAATCAGGAAAAATAAAATTGGATATCTAACTTTTAAGAAGCTCTGCATATAGAGTGTATACTGTTATTTCCTTCTCACATACAGCCTATTAGTAAAGACAACATGTCATGTAAGCATGATGACCATTATCATGTCAGATTTATATAGACAATTGGGTGCGGGACCCCTGGTGGCCTAGTGGTTAGCATGCAGGACTCTCACCTCTGCGACCCAGGTTTGAATCCCAGCCAGTCCCCCGGGCAGATGGAGCCCGTTAGCCCTGTAAGGCCATCCATCTATGAGAAGGTCACTCTAAACAAACCTACGTCCTGAGGACCTCACTGCCATTGTCCAAGCTTGCTTGGCCCCGGCAGATGAACCTTAGGATTAAAGGGTGGGCTCAGTTCAGCGCAGGCTGTGTCTCCCCTAAAAAATCCATTGCGCAGGCTGGAAAGGTAAAAAGACCTTTCCCCAAATCTTCGTTCGCGAAGACTGGCCATTATTATTATTATCAAAGCAATCTTTGAAGGAATTGAGTTTGATGAGAAAACTTAACTGAGTTTGTCTAGCAGTGATGTTATTTTTGCTTGGACTAGAGGTTTATCCCTCAGACTTGAGGGACTTGATCTGACAGGAAAAGATGTAAATGCTGCAGTAACTCTCAGAATTAGCAACTCTTAGAAAGGATTCACTTCTGTGAGTGTTGATGTAATGTCTGTATGAGACATTGGACAAATTTATAGGTAAAGAAGGTCTCACAAGTATAGTGCAGAGAGGCATCTTCCAAAAACTGCTGATTCCATGTATTGAAACTTATCCTGAAGATCAGAGTTGTTGTTATTCACTGCAGAAACAGGTCTGAAATTGTCCTAGAGAAGTCAACAGAACTAACAGAACTGTTAACAGAATCTAACAGGACATTCTGGCCCAGTCACTGATCTTCCTCAGAAACGACAGGAGATGAAGTTCTCACCTCAGCATAAGAGACCTGAGTAAAAGGTATGATTTCTGAACTCACCAGAACCTCAGAGGTTCCACCCTGTATCAGAAATAAAACTACTTGGTAATATTATGTTTCTGTGTGGAGAGTTCCTGGAAAAAAAAAGTTCCAACTAGTAGAAATTCAAAAGCAGTTGCATAGCTTCATGAAACTTTACAATGGGAAAATTAACTGTTAGAGATTAGGAAGGACATAAGGTAATGGTGTGAAAAATGTTAAATTTTCTTTTTGATAGATTTTTATTCCAGTGCCTCAACAAGTGGTAAATTGCCATTCTCATATCTAGAGAAACAGGGAAATGGAGGAAAATATTTTCCATTTGTTGAACCCCTTATTTGACCTCTTTGTCAAAAGAAAGTAATAAGATCACTTCCATTCAGAGCCGTGCTCAGCCCAGCAGAGCTACATATTCCAGTGACATCTTCCATGTGCAGAATGATGAAGTCTTTACTCTGACCTGGGAGTCTATCTGGCCAGAATCTAACATCCCAACTTCACTGAATCTATGGAAAATTTTGTAGTGGCACCTGCGTATCAAAAGTTTCACCCTAAGTGCCAAGATGGAATGACCTAAAAATCCAAATTCAAATACATTCAAAATTAACTGAAATAAATGTTAAACCATTGTCTTTAGGGTTTCTGCCATATAAAAGACAGAAAAAAGAAAGTCGCAACATCTTCCTTGAGAAAAGTGCAACTACTACTGAAGCTGGGATTGTTGTTTAAGTAATAGACAGTGCAGGTTATTAATGAGATGAAGTGTGAAATGCCCAGGAGTGTTATAAACTACACAGAATACAGAATTGACCTGTGCTATAACTTCTTTTTCTTTCAATTTATTACTAAATGGGTACTCACAAACTAGAATATAATTTACTGAATGAATGGAGTCCTGAGTTGTTCTTTTTTGGCTATAAAGAAAAGTTGGCTTTTTAATAAAACTTCTGAAAAGCCTAGAATTTGTTTTACTTGGTTTCTTAATGATCCTACAAATCTGGCACGAAAAGCAAACTGATGTTGTTACAAAGAGGGAAGATGGAAAATTGGAGAAATCATGCTTTTCCATAATGGAAGATCTGAAAAGTTAATACTCAAATACAAATGAGTAGTTTCGTTGTACTGCAAACATCTGTGTCCTGAAACCAATTTTACATGCAGCCAGTGGAAATGAACACTTCCCATGTGTGCTGGCCTAACACTAGAGAAATGTTTAGAGCTGTTGGAGAACCCTGGGATGAAACATTTTCCTTTGGAAAATGGCAGGCTGATGAAATAGAGGTTTTTCTAAGAATGAGTTCCTTTCAAAAACCTTTTGATTCTTGAAAAAAAAAGTACTGACACTGCCAAAAAATTTTTGGCTTAACATTTTTAAATACAAATATTCCATTTTTATTTCAAACTAACTTCTCATTCCCCTAAATTAATTAATGTGGGACAGTAATTAACTAACTTCAGACACAAGTATGTCAGCATTATCCATGTGCTATTGCTAGGGGATTATTCCATAGCAGAACAGAAGAGATGCCATTTGCTTGTTTTTACTGAATATTCGAGACCATGAGCTATCTAATTCCAGTGTAAAACCCCCACTGTACCTGCAAAAATTATGTATAAATGTTAATAGTATTTTATAATGTAAATCCTTCATAGCACT
>NW_020930603.1:0-394 GCF_003984885.1 Neopelma chrysocephalum | reverse complement strand
TGCTTGAGTTTCAAAAAGAAGCAGAGAAAATAGAAAATACCCTTTTTATTATTTTATTATTTTATTATTTTATTTTTTTTATTTTAGCTGCTTTTTATTTCAGTTATGCCATTGATCAGACTGGCATCAGCCTTAAAGTGAGCAAACACACACCGAATTACCTGCACAAAATGATCTTTCCTGGTGCTGTTTGTGTTTGTACTGGTTGCTTGAGTTTCAAAAAAAAAGCAGAGGAAATAGAAAAGACCTTTTATATTATTTTTTTTATTATTATTTTAGCTGCTTTTTATTTCAGTTGTACCGCTGCTCAAACTGGCATCAACCTTGAAGTGAGCGAGCACACACCAAATTACCTTCACAAAATGATCTTTCCTGGTGCTGTTTTTGTTTGTAG
>NW_020930602.1:0-482 GCF_003984885.1 Neopelma chrysocephalum | reverse complement strand
AGCAGGACTTCACCTTTCCCAGGTTTATAACTGAAGTTAAGTTCATCGTGACCAAGCAACATTCCAGGTGGATGTGATGCCAAATCTCTGATTCTGTGTGAGTAAACAAGAGATCAGTTCTGATCAGTCGTTGAGAAAATACCCTTTTTTAATTATTTTATTATTTTAGCTACTTTTTATTTCAGTTGTGCCGTTGCTCAGACTGGCATCAACCTTAAAGGGAGCGAGCACACGCCAAATTACTTTCACAAAATGATCTTTCCTGGTGCTGTTTTAGTTTGTAGTGGTTGCTTCAGTTTCAAAAAGAAGCAGAGAAAATAGAAAATACCCTTTTTTATTATTTTATTATTTTATTTTTTTATTCTAGCTGCTTTTTATTTCAGTTATGCCATTGCTCAGACTGGCATCAACCTTGAAGCCAGCGAGCACACACCAAATTACCTTCACAAAATGATCTTTCCTGGTGCTGTTTTTGTTTGTAC
>NW_020930601.1:0-402 GCF_003984885.1 Neopelma chrysocephalum | reverse complement strand
TGCTTGAGTTTCAAAAAGAAGCAGAGAAAATAGAAAATACCCTTTTTTATTATTTTATTATTTTATTATTTTATTATTTTATTTTTTTTATTTTAGCTGCTTTTTATTTCAGTTATGCCATTGATCAGACTGGCATCAGCCTTAAAGTGAGCAAACACACACCGAATTACCTGCACAAAATGATCTTTCCTGGTGCTGTTTTTGTTTGTACTGGTTGCTTGAGTTTCAAAAAAAAAGCAGAGGAAATAGAAAAGACCTTTTATATTATTTTTTTTATTATTATTTTAGCTGCTTTTTATTTCAGTTGTACCACTGCTCAGACTGGCATCAGCCTTAAAGCAAGCGAGCACACACTGAATTACCTTCACAAAATGATCTTTCCTGGTGCTGTTTTTGTTTGTA
>NW_020930600.1:0-403 GCF_003984885.1 Neopelma chrysocephalum | reverse complement strand
TGCTTGAGTTTCAAAAAGAAGCAGAGAAAATAGAAAATACCCTTTTTTATTATTTTATTATTTTATTATTTTATTATTTTATTTTTTTTATTTTAGCTGCTTTTTATTTCAGTTATGCCATTGATCAGACTGGCATCAGCCTTAAAGTGAGCAAACACACACCGAATTACCTGCACAAAATGATCTTTCCTGGTGCTGTTTTTGTTTGTACTGGTTGCTTGAGTTTCAAAAAAAAAGCAGAGGAAATAGAAAAGACCTTTTATATTATTTTTTTTATTATTATTTTAGCTGCTTTTTATTTCAGTTGTACCACTGCTCAGACTGGCATCAGCCTTAAAGCAAGCGAGCACACACTGAATTACCTTCACAAAATGATCTTTCCTGGTGCTGTTTTTGTTTGTAG
>NW_020930599.1:0-454 GCF_003984885.1 Neopelma chrysocephalum | reverse complement strand
CCCTCCTTCTCTGATCTTCCCTGATAATGAATGAAGCCTTTGTGTGTGAAGAGAGGAAAGGAGAAGAGGAGGGAAGTCAATTAATCAAAGCCTTTTTTCCAGACACATTTGCAGCTATAGAGAAGTCTAAATATCACACATGAGCACGTATACATTATGGAAAATGCATGTGCATTGGCCTGACAGCAGCTTTTTAAACAACACATTAATGTCATCCCTCACACTACAGTGTATTTAATGTAGTTTACAAGCTGCAACAAGCAAAATTTCCTTATTCAAGTTCTCTGCACTTTTCCCAATTACCATGTACCTATATATAACTATCAATTGTTCTTATTTAGCAAGAAAGGAAAAGTGCAGAGAACTTGAATAAGGAAATTTTGCTTGTTGCAGCTTGTAAACTACATTAAATACACTGTAGTGTGAGGGATGACATTAATGTGTTGTTTAAAAA
>NW_020930598.1:0-536 GCF_003984885.1 Neopelma chrysocephalum | reverse complement strand
AAAGCACTAGGAAAAATCCACAATCAATAAAAAGTGTTGAACAATTCCCTTTTTATAAATCCAGATATTTACAAGGTCAAGTTTCAACTTCAAATAAGGAAAATCATAATAGATCTTTTTAGCAGGGATTATGGCTCAGTAATTGTTTTTTTCCCAGTATGAAGCAATTGCATCATAACACTATTACTACAAAAACACGTAGGAGGTTCATGACTTAGCAGCCTTAGAGAACTCACTACTAGAAAATGACACTCCTATAGTTTGAACTTGAGATGATGTGCTCGTTTCACTAAGGTTTCTCATCTTTTTTATTATTTATATCTGGTTTCTTCTCTGCTTATGGCATTTGAGGATTATTTGTTTTTTATAAAAAGCTAATTCCTTTTAGGAAAATCATATGCAACTTTGGAGTTAATGACCACGAAATGCAAGTAAAATAATTTAAGTAAACAATAATGAGCATACATTGTCCAGTCTTGTGTTATAGACGGAAAGGGATTTTAACCACTAATTTATGCATCTGAAACATGCTGCCA
>NW_020930597.1:0-528 GCF_003984885.1 Neopelma chrysocephalum | reverse complement strand
AAAGCACTAGGAAAAATCCACAATCAATAAAAAGTGTTGAACAATTCTCCTTTTATAAATCCAGATATTTACAAGGTCAAGTTTCAACTTCAAATAAGGAAAATCATAATAGATCTTTTTAGCAGGGATTATGGCTCAGTAATTGTTTTTTTCCCAGTATGAAGCAATTGCATCATAACACTATTACTACAAAAACACGTAGGAGGTTCATGACTTAGCAGCCTTACAGAACTCACTACTAGAAAATGACACTCCTATAGTTTGAACTTGAGATGATGTGCTCGTTTCACTAAGGTTTCTCATATTTTTTATTATTTATATCTGGTTTCTTCTCTGCTTATGGCATTTGAGGATTATTTGTTTTTTATAAAAAGCTAATTTCTTTTAGGAAAATCATATGCAACTTTGGAGTTAATGACCACGAAATGCAAGTAAAATAATTTAAGTAAACAATAATGAGCATACATTGTCCAGTCTTGTGTTATAGATGGAAAGGGATTTTAACCACTAATTTATGCATCTGAAACA
>NW_020930596.1:0-536 GCF_003984885.1 Neopelma chrysocephalum | reverse complement strand
AAAGCACTAGGAAAAATCCACAATCAATAAAAAGTGTTGAACAATTCCCTTTTTATAAATCCAGATATTTACAAGGTCAAGTTTCAACTTCAAATAAGGAAAATCATAATAGATCTTTTTAGCAGGGATTATGGCTCAGTAATTGTTTTTTTCCCAGTATGAAGCAATTGCATCATAACACTATTACTACAAAAACACGTAGGAGGTTCATGACTTAGCAGCCTTAGAGAACTCACTACTAGAAAATGACACTCCTATAGTTTGAACTTGAGATGATGTGCTCGTTTCACTAAGGTTTCTCATCTTTTTTATTATTTATATCTGGTTTCTTCTCTGCTTATGGCATTTGAGGATTATTTGTTTTTTATAAAAAGCTAATTCCTTTTAGGAAAATCATATGCAACTTTGGAGTTAATGACCACGAAATGCAAGTAAAATAATTTAAGTAAACAATAATGAGCATACATTGTCCAGTCTTGTGTTATAGACGGAAAGGGATTTTAACCACTAATTTATGCATCTGAAACATGCTGCCA
>NW_020930595.1:0-1705 GCF_003984885.1 Neopelma chrysocephalum | reverse complement strand
CCCCCCCCATCCCCAAAGCATCCATGTACTCCTTTCCAATGCCCCGCTCCCCACGGCAGCACCGCGCCAGGAGCTGGCGCTTTAATCCCTTCAGTACCACCACCCTGTGGATGTACTTGTTCCTCCACACCGGTAGATTGCGCTTGTCCCCCACAAGGCCCACCACTCCCCCATAGCCCACCTATTTCCACCTCCCTGTCTCCACATACATGCCAACATGTTTGTAATCATGGTCCTGGCTTCTCCGGTGCCAGTGCCCAGAGGAGCAGATGGTCTTACATAAAGGAACAAGCGTCAACAGCTGATGATTTGAATTTGGTTAAAGCATTTCCTGTATTTTATCATCCCAACAATCACCCTGTCTGGGAACCCATCCCCCTCCCAGTTCTGAAGGATACAAAACAAGCTATTACTGACTACGGGTTAAACTCACCTTATGTAATAAGAGTACTGAGTTCACTCTTTGCTGCATACACATTCACTCCAAATGACATAAAGGAATTAGTGAGCGCTTTCTTCACTAATATGCAAACAACACTTTTCCTGGAGGAATGGCAAACTCGCATTCGCCAGCATGCCCAGCGAGCCTCAATAACCACAGGGACCCCAGTTCTGGAGTCCTTTAATAGGCTCTATGGAGTGGGACCTTATATTTCCAATGAGGCCCAAACCAAGATTCCTATGGATGAATTGGACATTTCAAAAAATCTAGCTTTCCAAGCTATTCAAACCATTGCTGAGGCGGATGAACCTACACCTTCATACACACAAGTACAACAAAAACCAACAGAACCATTCATAGACTTTGCAGAAAGGCTAAAGAAAGCCATTGCAAAACAAGTCAAACACCCGGAAGCTCAAGATGCACCATTTTTAAGGTTGGCTATAGAACAATCTAATGACGATTGCCAACAAATACTAAGAACTCTTAAAGATCCCACTCCTATGGTCATGATTAAGGCATGTCGGAATGTGGGGTCTAATTCTCATAAAGCAAGACTAATAGCTGAAGCTTTAGCTGGACCACAAACCTGTTTTCACTGTGGTGAGACAGGACATATAAAAAAGAACTGCCCACTATTAACCACAAAATTTCAGCTTCCAAAGACACCGTGCAAGCAATGTGGCAAAGGCAGACACTGGACTAAGGACTGCCGCTCCCGCACTAACATCTACGGAGAACTGCTGCCCCCGAAAAAATCACCCGACTTAAGGAGAAAAGTGACTTTTAATTCAATGCCAGATCTCAAACAGTGCACCTGTGAACTGTCAGGAAACAAGGCAGCAAGCTCCAGGGGTGCTGTGTTAACACAAACACCCCCTCAACTGCGTTCCATCCTGCATAACCCATCCCTTCCGCAGGATCTCGTAGTCCACAGAAGACCACTATCACCAAGCTTTTAGACACCATGGAGCAGTGGCATCTCGGGCTGGAAACAATTTTTTAAGGGGGGAGTCACTCAGCAGATGCAGCCGTCTAAACTGATTTGGAAGATGCAGATCTGTCCTCCTCCAAGTCCATTTAAACAAACCCTTTTTAACTTGCTTTGAAATTTTGCTTTTTCTGTTTGTATTGTTATTAACTATTTCTTGTATCACAGCATGCTGCAAGAAGGACTATCACAGCAGACATTTTCAATCAAGTAAGAAAGGGTGAGATGTGAAGGAGCAAGATTCAGGATGGGAACAGTTCCCAGGCATGGAG
>NW_020930594.1:0-1705 GCF_003984885.1 Neopelma chrysocephalum | reverse complement strand
CCCCCCCCATCCCCAAAGCATCCATGTACTCCTTTCCAATGCCCCGCTCCCCACGGCAGCACCGCGCCAGGAGCTGGCGCTTTAATCCCTTCAGTACCACCACCCTGTGGATGTACTTGTTCCTCCACACCGGTAGATTGCGCTTGTCCCCCACAAGGCCCACCACTCCCCCATAGCCCACCTATTTCCACCTCCCTGTCTCCACATACATGCCAACATGTTTGTAATCATGGTCCTGGCTTCTCCGGTGCCAGTGCCCAGAGGAGCAGATGGTCTTACATAAAGGAACAAGCGTCAACAGCTGATGATTTGAATTTGGTTAAAGCATTTCCTGTATTTTATCATCCCAACAATCACCCTGTCTGGGAACCCATCCCCCTCCCAGTTCTGAAGGATACAAAACAAGCTATTACTGACTACGGGTTAAACTCACCTTATGTAATAAGAGTACTGAGTTCACTCTTTGCTGCATACACATTCACTCCAAATGACATAAAGGAATTAGTGAGCGCTTTCTTCACTAATATGCAAACAACACTTTTCCTGGAGGAATGGCAAACTCGCATTCGCCAGCATGCCCAGCGAGCCTCAATAACCACAGGGACCCCAGTTCTGGAGTCCTTTAATAGGCTCTATGGAGTGGGACCTTATATTTCCAATGAGGCCCAAACCAAGATTCCTATGGATGAATTGGACATTTCAAAAAATCTAGCTTTCCAAGCTATTCAAACCATTGCTGAGGCGGATGAACCTACACCTTCATACACACAAGTACAACAAAAACCAACAGAACCATTCATAGACTTTGCAGAAAGGCTAAAGAAAGCCATTGCAAAACAAGTCAAACACCCGGAAGCTCAAGATGCACCATTTTTAAGGTTGGCTATAGAACAATCTAATGACGATTGCCAACAAATACTAAGAACTCTTAAAGATCCCACTCCTATGGTCATGATTAAGGCATGTCGGAATGTGGGGTCTAATTCTCATAAAGCAAGACTAATAGCTGAAGCTTTAGCTGGACCACAAACCTGTTTTCACTGTGGTGAGACAGGACATATAAAAAAGAACTGCCCACTATTAACCACAAAATTTCAGCTTCCAAAGACACCGTGCAAGCAATGTGGCAAAGGCAGACACTGGACTAAGGACTGCCGCTCCCGCACTAACATCTACGGAGAACTGCTGCCCCCGAAAAAATCACCCGACTTAAGGAGAAAAGTGACTTTTAATTCAATGCCAGATCTCAAACAGTGCACCTGTGAACTGTCAGGAAACAAGGCAGCAAGCTCCAGGGGTGCTGTGTTAACACAAACACCCCCTCAACTGCGTTCCATCCTGCATAACCCATCCCTTCCGCAGGATCTCGTAGTCCACAGAAGACCACTATCACCAAGCTTTTAGACACCATGGAGCAGTGGCATCTCGGGCTGGAAACAATTTTTTAAGGGGGGAGTCACTCAGCAGATGCAGCCGTCTAAACTGATTTGGAAGATGCAGATCTGTCCTCCTCCAAGTCCATTTAAACAAACCCTTTTTAACTTGCTTTGAAATTTTGCTTTTTCTGTTTGTATTGTTATTAACTATTTCTTGTATCACAGCATGCTGCAAGAAGGACTATCACAGCAGACATTTTCAATCAAGTAAGAAAGGGTGAGATGTGAAGGAGCAAGATTCAGGATGGGAACAGTTCCCAGGCATGGAG
>NW_020930593.1:0-460 GCF_003984885.1 Neopelma chrysocephalum | reverse complement strand
ATGTGAAGGAGCAAGATTCAGGATGGGAACAGTTCCCAGGCATGGAGAAAAGCATACAGCAATTGGCAGGACTTTATTATATGGACCTTACCGTTATCATATGGACTTTACTGTTATTATGTGGTTTCATTGTATTCACACTACACAGTGCACAACCTGGTCGTGCCCAGGCTTGCCATGAGTTTGCTTGCTCCCTGCTTCCTCCACTCCTCCCCCTTTTGTCCATGTCCGGATCCTGGTTTGTTCCCCTGCTTGTCTGTCTCATGCTCCGCCCTATGTTCTGGCCCTTTCCCCACCCGAGCCAACAAAAAGACAGTGTGCACGCGTGAATAGGGCATTCTACTTGCACTCTTCCTCGTGTCCCATCCCCTCTTCGGACCGCGGCAGTACCAAGTCTCCAAAACCATGGGAGCAAGTTCTTAAGGTCCCACAAAAGCTGAATTACGTGGGGCTGTGAGAA
>NW_020930592.1:0-1323 GCF_003984885.1 Neopelma chrysocephalum | reverse complement strand
ATGTGAAGGAGCAAGATTCAGGATGGGAACAGTTCCCAGGCATGGAGAAAAGCATACAGCAATTGGCAGGACTTTATTATATGGACCTTACCGTTATCATATGGACTTTACTGTTATTATGTGGTTTCATTGTATTCACACTACACAGTGCACAACCTGGTCGTGCCCAGGCTTGCCATGAGTTTGCTTGCTCCCTGCTTCCTCCACTCCTCCCCCTTTTGTCCATGTCCGGATCCTGGTTTGTTCCCCTGCTTGTCTGTCTCATGCTCCGCCCTATGTTCTGGCCCTTTCCCCACCCGAGCCAACAAAAAGACAGTGTGCACGCGTGAATAGGGCATTCTACTTGCACTCTTCCTCGTGTCCCATCCCCTCTTCGGACCGCGGCAAATGGCGCCCAACGTGGGGCAAAGGTACAGGTTTTTACCTTAAGAAAATCTCCCACACGCCACAAGGGCTCAGACGACGCGGAGAGAAGCGTTTTCGTCCCGCTGGTCCTTCCCGGCTGAACCCCAGATCACGGCAAGACAGCCACCGCACCGAGAAAGGTGAGCACCGGGAAAACCTCTAATCCCATCTCCCACCCTCACAAAAACAACTTTAAAACCAACTACAGACTAACAGAAGCCTAAGTAATTTCGCAATGGGCCTCTGGCTATCAACCCCTCAAAAATTTGTATACAGCAAGCTAAAAGACTTTATTATTGAACATGGACACCCCTTAGATAAAAAGTCGGCAAAATCGCTTGCAAAATGGCTAGAAAACCGCGGCGAAGTGGTCTCGGACGATTTAAAAATACAAGACTGGGAAAAAATTGGACACCATATATGGAAACAAAAGGAGAGAGGAGAAAAAAACGCAGCCGAAGCACTAATTGCTTGGAGACTGATTTTGATGGTGCTGCAACACCAAATAACCAGTTTGGATGAAACTCCCCAAGAATCTAAGCAAGAATCCAAAACGTCCAGGTCCAGTTCCCCTGGGGGCGACAAGCACCGGGAGTCCCGGAGTGGCTTAGGCGGGCGGGGGAGCGCGGACGGCGGGAGGGAGGAACGGGGCACGGAATGCCAGCGGTTTTTGCATCATGGCGTCGGCGAGCTGGGCGGGGGTGTGCGCGCGCTCGGGGCCGAGGGGCGCGGGGAGCGAGCGCGGCACCAGGCGCCGCGTGCAGAAACGGCGGGCGAAGATTTCGCGCGCGTCCCGCCGGCCCCGCCCCCCAGCCCCCCTGTGCGAGCCCGGCCGGCACCGCGCCCCCACCGTCCCCCTCCTCCGCCTCCCCCCCACCAAAAAAACCTTCTCGGCCCCCCTCCCCTCCAACCCCCCCC
>NW_020930591.1:0-1055 GCF_003984885.1 Neopelma chrysocephalum | reverse complement strand
TTTAAACAGTGTGTTTTATTGAGTTTTACTACCTCTTGCCTTTTTGATTACAGGTGATGCTTAGGGGTAACACTCTCTATCAGCTGAGGTAATCCTCAGCAAGTGCAAGACTTGTGCAAATTGTAAAGTATGGACACACTGTTTAAATGAAGCTAATGGGCATGTAGGTCTGTTATTGATTTGCAGCTTGAATGTAACCCTTGGCCTTGACTCTTTAAACAGTGTATAAGTTATGGGAGACTAGAATATTTTGGAGCTGCAAGAAAGAAAGGTCTTTGAATACTAAATTTATTTCAATGCGATTGCATGTCTAGCCATTTTGTCCCGAAATATATGTTGACAAAACACTGGTTGAAAGCCTTTTTACAGCTTTTTGCTGCTGTGACATCTGGTTTATTGCATGAGAGTACACATATATTTCTGCTTATCTTTACAGAAAGCTTTGGCAGGGGTAGACGATCTGCAGCAAGTGAAGGCCCTAAAGATGCGAGTAGATACAAGAGAGACCAGCTTGGGAAACTTTGGTAAGAAAACACTATTTTCTGCTCACCATCTCAAATTTTCCTTTATCGTGTCTTGGACTGGGGACTCGACCAACAGCCAATATAAAGTACTGTCCTGCTCAAAGCTTTCTGTAAAGATAAGCAGAAATATATGTGTACTCTCATGCAATAAACCAGATGTCACAGCAGCAAAAAGCTGTAAAAAGGCTTTCAACCAGTGTTTTGTCAACATATATTTCGGGACAAAATGGCTAGACATGCAATCGCATTGAAATAAATTTAGTATTCAAAGACCTTTCTTTCTTGCAGCTCCAAAATATTCTAGTCTCCCATAACTTATACACTGTTTAAAGAGTCAAGGCCAAGGGTTACATTCAAGCTGCAAATCAATAACAGACCTACATGCCCATTAGCTTCATTTAAACAGTGTGTTTTATTGAGTTTTACTACCTCTTGCCTTTTTGATTACAGGTGATGCTTAGGGGTAACACTCTCTATCAGCTGAGGTAATCCTCAGCAAGTGCAAGACTTGTGCAAATTGTAAAGTATGGA
>NW_020930590.1:0-726 GCF_003984885.1 Neopelma chrysocephalum | reverse complement strand
TCCTTGCTTCACATTTTCTCCTTGCTTCACATTTTCTCCTTGCTTCAGATTTTCTTCTTGCTTCAAATTTTCTGAGTGTCTTCTGTTTGAGACTTCCTAAACATGTGTAGTCACCTTCCCTTTGCAGGTAGTAATTAAAACCAAGGTCAACAGGACCAAGATGTGTTTTGTGAACTAATTGAGATGTGTTTCCAAGGTTTGACTGATAAATAGATCTGTAGAGTTGGTTTTTTTCTCTCTGAAGGGATAAACTGCAGATGTCCTTTTGTAGTTGCTTATTAATTAACAATTAAACATGTCACAGTTGAAACCACATAGATCCACCGCCATGTTTGGATGATTTGGGTTGAGCCAGCAGCTTTTCCTCACTTTAAAATATCACTTTGCATTTGTGGGACTCAAATGGACTCCAGCAATGGACACCAAGAGGCTTTTAAAGAGGATTTTTGTCCCTGTCAGCTGTTCCCACCTGCTGTTGGTACAAGAGCACCTGGAGCACTGGCTTCCATCCCATGGAAAACCTGCTTTTTCTGACACGTTTAATGCTGTCAGTCTGTAATTTTTAGTGTGGGTTTGGAAATTCTGAACTCCAAGAAACCCTCCTGTCATCTGGGGTTGTTGCATTGTCCCCCTGTGTAATGAGGGCAAAACTAATGAGGGAAATGTTGGGGAGTTTTCATCTCACTCTTGCTGTTTGTCTGCAGGTGGCAATAAAAATCATTGACA
>NW_020930589.1:0-727 GCF_003984885.1 Neopelma chrysocephalum | reverse complement strand
TCAGATTTTCTCCTTGCTTCAGATTTTCTCCTTGCTTCAGATTTTCTTCTTGCTTCAAATTTTCTGTGTGTCTTCTGTTTGAGACTTCCTAAACATGTGTAGTCACCTTCCCTTTGCAGGTAGTGGTTAAAACCAAGGTCAACAGGACCAAGATGTGTTTTGTGAACTAACTGAGATGTGTTTCCAAGGTTTGACTGATAAATAGATCTGTAGAGTTGTTTTTTTTCTCTCTGAAGGGATAAACTGCAGATGTCCTTTTGTAGTTGCTTATTAATTAACAATTAAACATGTCACAGTTGAAACCACATAGATCCACCACCATGTTTGGATGATTTGGGTTGAGCCAGCAGTTTTTCCTCACTTTAAAATATCACTTTGCATTTGTGGGACTCAAATGGACTCCAGCAATGGACACCAAGAGGCTTTTAAAGAGGATTTTTGTCCCTGTCAGCTGTTCCCACCTGCTGTTGATACAAGAGCACCTGGAGCACTGGCTTCTGTGTCTTCCATCCCATGGAAAACCTGCTTTTTCTGACACGTTTAATGCTGTCAGTCTGTAATTTTTAGTGTGAGATTGGAAATTCTGAACTCCAAGAAACCCTCCTGTCATCTGGGGTTGTTGCATTGTCCCCCTGTGTAACGAGGGCAAAACTAATGAGGGAAATGTTGGGGAGTTTTCGTCTCACTCTTGCTGTTTGTCTGCAGGTGGCAATAAAAATCATTGACA
>NW_020930588.1:0-1204 GCF_003984885.1 Neopelma chrysocephalum | reverse complement strand
CCACCACACCCCTCGGACTACTCCGCACCCTTCGGACACACACACACACCCTCACTGTGCCTCTGGGCCTAATGGAGCCGGAAAAGAAGGATATGGGAATCCACGGTACCCCTGCGGGGCAGGCAGCGGGAGCTGTGCTGGGGACAAGGGGAAGGGGAGAGGATGGGGGGACCTTGGGGTTTCGGGAGGGGTGGAGGGGGCCCAGGGACTGGCTGCTGGGGCAGTGAGTGGGGCTGGATGTGCTGGAAGGACACACGAGAGCTCTGGGGTCAGCAAACAGCGCTGGTGACAGTGCCAGGTGTTGGGGGTGACAGTGCCAGGTGTTGGGGGTGACAGTAGGGGAAGCTGAGAGACAGCTCCTGGTTAAGAGGGGATCAGTGAGCCCGAGGTAGAGGACTGTAACCTCCACCACAGCAGAGCTGGGCTGCTGGCACTGAAACAAGGAAAAGCCATAAAGGAGAGTTCAAATGAAAAGCTGAGGGAAATTCAGTGGGTGTTGAAATTCAGGCTTGCACCCTTGTGAGAGGACGTGGCCAGTATTCATGGGGAGAGCAGCAGGGAAACCAAATGATGCAGCTGCAGTAAATAAGGTGAATTTGGCCATGGATGGTACCAGCAGAATCACAGGAATATTATGAAGCAACCAAGCAAGGGCAAAACCTGGTTGTGCTTCTGTGCCTATACCAGAAGCTTGAAAAATAAGATAATGCCAGGCTTTCCAATTGCCCTGAATAACAACCCCAGTACCAGTACAGATTTCCTGAGATGGGAAATCATGGATTACAATTGAAAAAATGTAGAGCCAGGACTGTGTTACTGACCCCTGATCAGGATCAAGGTAATGAATAACAAATATAAAATGAGATTAGAGAAGTTAGTCAGCTAAGTGATCCACCAGGAAGGAATAAAAACTGGGTTTGGATACAACAAAGGGTCTCCTGGACCAAGCAGTGCTGGAAGCATGAGAATGGCTGCTGCTCTGGGTTTGGTGGGGAGCAGTGCACAGGACCTGCTTCACAAGGTGTTTGTGGGTGAGCTGTTCTCTGCTAGTGACCACAAAACAACCTTTAATGCTGTAGTGGGAGAGAGCACACCAAATAAATCCAGCCTGGGGCTCTACAGTTTCAAGAAAGGGAACTATGAAAAAAATAAGGTGATTAGTCAATAACAACAAACCCAAAAGGAACAGGCAGAAAGCAAGGAG
>NW_020930587.1:0-1091 GCF_003984885.1 Neopelma chrysocephalum | reverse complement strand
TGCGGGGCAGGCGGCGGGAGCTGTGCTGGGGACAAGGGGAAGGGGAGAGGATGGGGGGACCTTGGGGTTTTGGGAGGGGTGGAGGGGGCCCAGGGACTGGCTGCTGGGGCAGTGAGTGGGGCTGGATGTGCTGGAAGGACACACGAGAGCTCTGGGGTCAGCAAACAGCGCTGGTGACAGCGCCAGGTGTTGGGGGTGACAGTGCCAGGTGTTGGGGGTGACAGTAGGGGAAGCTGAGAGACAGCTCCTGGTTAAGGGGGGATCAGTGAGCCCGAGGCAGAGGACTGTCACCTCCACCACAGCAGAGCTGGGCTGCTGGCACTGAAACGAGGAAAAGCCATAAAGGAGAGTTCAAATGAAAAGCTGAGGGAAATTCAGTGGGTGTTGAAATTCAGGCTTGCACCCTTGTGAGAGGACATGGCCAGTATTCATGGGGAGAGCAGCAGGGAAACCAAATGATGCAGCTGCAGTAAATAAGGTGAATTTGGCCATGGATGGTACCAGCAGAATCACAGGAATATTATGAAGCAACCAAGCAAGGGCAAAACCTGGTTGTGCTTCTGTGCCTATACCAGAAGCTTGAAAAATAAGATAATGCCAGGCTTTCCATTGCCCTGAATAACAACCCCAGTACCAGTACAGATTTCCTGAGATGGGAAATCATGGATTCCAATTGAAAAAATGTAGAGCCAGGACTGTGTTACTGACCCCTGATCAGGATCAAGGTAATGAATAACAAATATAAAATGAGATTAGAGAAGTTAATCAGCTAAGTGATCCACCAGGAAGAAATAAAAACTGGGTTTGGATACAACAAAGGGTCTCCTGGACCAAGCAGTGCTGGAAGCATGAGAAGGGCTGCTGCTCTGGGTTTGGTGGGGAGCAGTGCACAGGACCTGCTTCACAAGGTGTTTGTGGGTGAGCTGTTCTCTGCTAGTGACCACAAAACAACCTTTAATGCTGTAGTGGGAGAGAGCACACCAAATAAATCCAGCCTGGGGCTCTACAGTTTCAAGAAAGGGAACTATGAAAAAAATAAGGTGGTTAGTCAATAACAACAAACCCAAAAGGAACAGGCAGAAAGCAAGGAG